>NC_079211.1:1227500-1292913 GCF_029633865.1 Lampris incognitus | reverse complement strand
GTTTGACAGTGTACATATTAAGGAACAGGTAGGGTCCTCATCCAACGTAGTGTTCATTAATCAGGTGTTTGTCTCCTCCAAAGGAAAACGTGTGACAGTGTACATATTAAGGAACAGGTAGGGTCCTCATCCAACGTAGTGTTCATTAATCAGGTGTTTGTCTCCTCTGATAGAAAACGTTTGACAGTGTACATATTAAGGAACAGTAGGGTCCTCATCCAACGTAGTGTTTCATTAATCAGGTGTTTGTCTCCTCCAAAGGAAAACGTGTGACAGTGTACATATTAAGGAACAGGTAGGGTCCTCATCCAACATAGTGTTCATTAATCAGGTGTTTGTCTCCTCTGATAGAAAACGTGTGACAGTGTACATATTAAGGAACAGGTAGGGTCCTCATCCAACGTAGTGTTCATTAATCAGGTGTTTGTCTCCTCCGATGGAAAACGTGTGACAGTGTACATATTAAGGAACAGGTAGGGTCCTCATCCAACATAGTGTTCATTAATCAGGTGTTTGTCTCCTCCAAAGGAAAACGTGTGACAGTGTACATATTAAGGAACAGGTAGAGTCCTCATCCAACGTAGTGTTCATTAATCAGGTGTTTGTCTCCTCCGATGGAAAACGTGTGACAGTGTACATATTAAGGAACAGGTAGGGTCCTCATCCAACGTAGTGTTCATTAATCAGGTGTTTGTCTCCTCTGATAGAAAACGTTGACAGTGTACATATTAAGGAACAGGTAGGGTCCTCATCCAACGTAGTGTTCATTAATCAGGTGTTTGTCTCCTCCAAAGGAAAACGTGTGACAGTGTACATATTAAGGAACAGGTAGGGTCCTCATCCAACGTAGTGTTCATTAATCAGGTGTTTGTCTCCTCTGATAGAAAACGTTTGACAGTGTACATATTAAGGAACAGGTAGGGTCCTCATCCAACGTAGTGTTCATTAATCAGGTGTTTGTCTCCTCCAAAGGAAAACGTGTGACAGTGTACATATTAAGGAACAGGTAGGGTCCTCATCCAACGTAGTGTTCATTAATCAGGTGTTTGTCTCCTCTGATAGAAAACGTGTGACAGTGTACATATTAAGGAACAGGTAGGGTCCTCATCCAACGTAGTGTTCATTAATCAGGTGTTTGTCTCCTCCGATGGAAAACGTTTGACAGTGTACATATTAAGGAACAGGTAGGGTCCTCATCCAACGTAGTGTTCATTAATCAGGTGTTTGTGTCCTCCAAAGGAAAACGTGTGACAGTGTACATATTAAGGAACAGGTAGAGTCCTCATCCAACGTAGGGTTCATTAATCAGGTGTTTGTCTCCTCTGATAGAAAACGTGTGACAGTGTACATATTAAGGAACAGGTAGGGTCCTCATCCAACATAGTGTTCATTAATCAGGTGTTTGTCTCCTCTGATAGAAAACGTGTGACAGTGTACATATTAAGGAACAGGTAGGGTCCTCATCCAACGTAGTGTTCATTAATCAGGTGTTTGTCTCCTCTGATAGAAAACGTTGTGACAGTGTACATATTAAGGAACAGGTAGGGTCCTCATCCAACGTAGTGTTCATTAATCAGATGTTTGTCTCCTCTGATAGAAAACGTGTGACAGTGTACATATTAAGGAACAGGTAAGTCCTCATCCAACGTAGGGTTCATTAATCAGGTGTTTGTCTCCTCTGATAGAAAACGTGTGACAGTGTACATATTAAGGAACAGGTAGAGTCCTCATCCAACGTAGTGTTCATTAATCAGGTGTTTGTCTCCTCCGATGGAAAACGTTTGACAGTGTACATATTAAGGAACAGGTAGGGTCCTCATCCAACGTAGTGTTCATTAATCAGGTGTTTGTCTCCTCCGATGGAAAACGTGTGACAGTGTACATATTAAGGAACAGGTAGAGTCCTCATCCAACGTAGTGTTCATTAATCAGGTGTTTGTGTCCTCCAAAGGAAAACGTGTGACAGTGTACATATTAAGGAACAGGTAGAGTCCTCATCCAACGTAGTGTTCATTAATCAGGTGTTTGTCTCCTCTGATAGAAAACGTGTGACAGTGTACATATTAAGGAACAGGTAGAGTCCTCATCCAACGTAGTGTTCATTAATCAGGTGTTTGTCTCCTCTGATAGAAAACGTGTGACAGTGTACATATTAAGGAACAGGTAGGGTCCTCATCCAACGTAGTGTTCATTAATCAGGTGTTTGTCTCTTCCAAAGGAAAACGTGTGACAGTGTACATATTAAGGAACAGGTAGGGTCCTCATCCAACATAGTGTTCATTAATCAGGTGTTTGTCTCCTCTGATAGAAAACGTGTGACAGTGTACATATTAAGGAACAGGTAGGGTCCTCATCCAACGTAGTGTTCATTAATCAGGTGTTTGTCTCCTCTGATAGAAAACGTTTGACAGTGTACATATTAAGGAACAGGTAGAGTCCTCATCCAACGTAGTGTTCATTAATCAGGTGTTTGTCTCCTCTGATAGAAAACGTGTGACAGTGTACATATTAAGGAACAGGTAGGGTCCTCATCCAACATAGTGTTCATTAATCAGGTGTTTGTCTCCTCTGATAGAAAACGTGTGACAGTGTACATATTAAGGAACAGGTAGGGTCCTCATCCAACGTAGTGTTCATTAATCAGGTGTTTGTCTCCTCTGATAGAAAACGTTTGACAGTGTACATATTAAGGAACAGGTAGAGTCCTCATCCAACATAGTGTTCATTAATCAGGTGTTTGTCTCCTCTGATAGAAAACGTGTGACAGTGTACATATTAAGGAACAGGTAGAGTCCTCATCCAACATAGTGTTCATTAATCAGGTGTTTGTCTCCTCTGATAGAAAACGTGTGACAGTGTACATATTAAGGAACAGGTAGGGTCCTCATCCAACATAGTGTTCATTAATCAGGTGTTTGTCTCCTCTGATAGAAAACGTGTGACAGTGTACATATTAAGGAACAGGTAGAGTCCTCATCCAACGTAGGGTTCATTAATCAGGTGTTTGTCTCCTCCGATGGAAAACGTTTGACAGTGTACATATTAAGGAACAGGTAGGGTCCTCATCCAACGTAGTGTTCATTAATAAGGTGTTTGTCTCCTCTGATAGAAAACGTGTGACAGTGTACATATTAAGGAACAGGTAGGGTCCTCATCCAACGTAGTGTTCATTAATCAGGTGTATGTCTCCTCTGATAGAAAACGTGTGACAGTGTACATATTAAGGAACAGGTAGGGTCCTCATCCAACGTAGGGTTCATTAATCAGGTGTTTGTCTCCTCTGATAGAAAACGTGTGACAGTGTACATATTAAGGAACAGGTAGAGTCCTCATCCAACGTAGTGTTCATTAATCAGGTGTTTGTCTCCTCCGATGGAAAACGTTTGACAGTGTACATATTAAGGAACAGGTAGGGTCCTCATCCAACGTAGTGTTCATTAATCAGGTGTTTGTCTCCTCTGATAGAAAACGTGTGACAGTGTACATATTAAGGAACAGGTAGGGTCCTCATCCAACGTAGTGTTCATTAATAAGGTGTTTGTCTCCTCTGATAGAAAACGTGTGACAGTGTACATATTAAGGAACAGGTAGGGTCCTCATCCAACATAGTGTTCATTAATCAGGTGTTTGTCTCCTCTGATAGAAAACGTGTGACAGTGTACATATTAAGGAACAGGTAGGGTCCTCATCCAACATAGTGTTCATTAATCAGGTGTTTGTCTCCTCTGATAGAAAACGTGTGACAGTGTACATATTAAGGAACAGGTAGAGTCCTCATCCAACATAGTGTTCATTAATCAGGTGTTTGTCTCCTCTGATAGAAAACGTGTGACAGTGTACATATTAAGGAACAGGTAGAGTCCTCATCCAACGTAGTGTTCATTAATCAGGTGTTTGTCTCCTCTGATAGAAAACGTGTGACAGTGTACATATTAAGGAACAGGTAGGGTCCTCATCCAACGTAGTGTTCATTAATCAGGTGTTTGTCTCCTCTGATAGAAAACGTGTGACAGTGTACATATTAAGGAACAGGTAGAGTCCTCATCCAACGTAGTGTTCATTAATCAGGTGTTTGTCTCCTCTGATAGAAAACGTGTGACAGTGTACATATTAAGGAACAGGTAGGGTCCTCATCCAACGTAGTGTTCATTAATCAGGTGTTTGTCTCCTCTGATAGAAAACGTGTGACAGTGTACATATTAAGGAACAGGTAGGGTCCTCATCCAACGTAGGGTTCATTAATCAGGTGTTTGTCTCCTCTGATAGAAAACGTGTGACAGTGTACATATTAAGGAACAGGTAGAGTCCTCATCCAACGTAGTGTTCATTAATCAGGTGTTTGTCTCCTCTGATAGAAAACGTGTGACAGTGTACATATTAAGGAACAGGTAGGGTCCTCATCCAACGTAGTGTTCATTAATCAGGTGTTTGTCTCCTCCGATGGAAAACGTTTGACAGTGTACATATTAAGGAACAGGTAGAGTCCTCATCCAACGTAGTGTTCATTAATCAGGTGTTTGTCTCCTCTGATAGAAAACGTGTGACAGTGTACATATTAAGGAACAGGTAGAGTCCTCATCCAACGTAGTGTTCATTAATCAGGTGTTTGTCTCCTCTGATAGAAAACGTGTGACAGTGTACATATTAAGGAACAGGTAGGGTCCTCATCCAACGTAGGGTTCATTAATCAGGTGTTTGTCTCCTCTGATAGAAAACGTGTGACAGTGTACATATTAAGGAACAGGTAGAGTCCTCATCCAACGTAGTGTTCATTAATCAGGTGTTTGTCTCCTCTGATAGAAAACGTGTGACAGTGTACATATTAAGGAACAGGTAGGGTCCTCATCCAACATAGTGTTCATTAATCAGGTGTTTGTCTCCTCTGATAGAAAACGTGTGACAGTGTACATATTAAGGAACAGGTAGGGTCCTCATCCAACGTAGTGTTCATTAATCAGGTGTTTGTCTCCTCTGATAGAAAACGTGTGACAGTGTACATATTAAGGAACAGGTAGAGTCCTCATCCAACATAGTGTTCATTAATCAGGTGTTTGTCTCCTCCGATGGAAAACGTGTGACAGTGTACATATTAAGGAACAGGTAGGGTCCTCATCCAACGTAGTGTTCATTAATCAGGTGTTTGTCTCCTCTGATAGAAAACGTGTGACAGTGTACATATTAAGGAACAGGTAGAGTCCTCATCCAACGTAGTGTTCATTAATCAGGTGTTTGTCTCCTCTGATGGAAAACGTGTGACAGTGTACATATTAAGGAACAGGTAGAGTCCTCATCCAACATAGTGTTCATTAATCAGGTGTTTGTCTCCTCTGATAGAAAACGTGTGACAGTGTACATATTAAGGAACAGGTAGGGTCCTCATCCAACGTAGTGTTCATTAATCAGGTGTTTGTCTCCTCTGATAGAAAACGTGTGACAGTGTACATATTAAGGAACAGGTAGGGTCCTCATCCAACGTAGTGTTCATTAATCAGGTGTTTGTCTCCTCTGATAGAAAACGTGTGACAGTGTACATATTAAGGAACAGGTAGGGTCCTCATCCAACATAGTGTTCATTAATCAGGTGTTTGTCTCCTCTGATAGAAAACGTGTGACAGTGTACATATTAAGGAACAGGTAGAGTCCTCATCCAACATAGTGTTCATTATTCAGGTGTTTGTCTCCTCCGATGGAAAACGTTTGACAGTGTACATATTAAGGAACAGGTAGAGTCCTCATCCAACGTAGTGTTCATTAATCAGGTGTTTGTCTCCTCTGATAGAAAACGTGTGACAGTGTACATATTAAGGAACAGGTAGAGTCCTCATCCAACGTAGTGTTCATTAATCAGGTGTTTGTCTCCTCTGATAGAAAACGTGTGACAGTGTACATATTAAGGAACAGGTAGAGTCCTCATCCAACGTAGTGTTCATTAATCAGGTGTTTGTCTCCTCTGATAGAAAACGTGTGACAGTGTACATATTAAGGAACAGGTAGGGTCCTCATCCAACGTAGGGTTCATTAATCAGGTGTTTGTCTCCTCTGATAGAAAACGTGTGACAGTGTACATATTAAGGAACAGGTAGAGTCCTCATCCAACATAGTGTTCATTAATCAGGTGTTTGTCTCCTCCGATGGAAAACGTTTGACAGTGTACATATTAAGGAACAGGTAGGGTCCTCATCCAACGTAGTGTTCATTAATCAGGTGTTTGTCTCCTCTGATAGAAAACGTGTGACAGTGTACATATTAAGGAACAGGTAGAGTCCTCATCCAACGTAGTGTTCATTAATCAGGTGTTTGTCTCCTCTGATGGAAAACGTGTGACAGTGTACATATTAAGGAACAGGTAGAGTCCTCATCCAACATAGTGTTCATTAATCAGGTGTTTGTCTCCTCTGATAGAAAACGTGTGACAGTGTACATATTAAGGAACAGGTAGGGTCCTCATCCAACGTAGTGTTCATTAATCAGGTGTTTGTCTCCTCTGATAGAAAACGTGTTGACAGTGTACATATTAAGGAACAGGTAGGGTCCTCATCCAACATAGTGTTCATTAATCAGGTGTTTGTCTCCTCTGATAGAAAACGTGTGACAGTGTACATATTAAGGAACAGGTAGAGTCCTCATCCAACATAGTGTTCATTATTCAGGTGTTTGTCTCCTCCGATGGAAAACGTTTGACAGTGTACATATTAAGGAACAGGTAGAGTCCTCATCCAACGTAGTGTTCATTAATCAGGTGTTTGTCTCCTCTGATAGAAAACGTGTGACAGTGTACATATTAAGGAACAGGTAGGGTCCTCATCCAACGTAGTGTTCATTAATCAGGTGTTTGTCTCCTCTGATAGAAAACGTGTGACAGTGTACATATTAAGGAACAGGTAGGGTCCTCATCCAACGTAGGGTTCATTAATCAGGTGTTTGTCTCCTCTGATAGAAAACGTGTGACAGTGTACATATTAAGGAACAGGTAGAGTCCTCATCCAACGTAGTGTTCATTAATCAGGTGTTTGTCTCCTCTGATAGAAAACGTGTGACAGTGTACATATTAAGGAACAGGTAGAGTCCTCATCCAACATAGTGTTCATTAATCAGGTGTTTGTCTCCTCTGATAGAAAACGTGTGACAGTGTACATATTAAGGAACAGGTAGAGTCCTCATCCAACGTAGTGTTCATTAATCAGGTGTTTGTCTCCTCTGATAGAAAACGTGTGACAGTGTACATATTAAGGAACAGGTAGAGTCCTCATCCAACATAGTGTTCATTAATCAGGTGTTTGTCCTCTGATAGAAAACGTGTGACAGTGTACATATTAAGGAACAGGTAGGGTCCTCATCCAACGTAGTGTTCATTAATCAGGTGTTTGTCTCCTCTGATAGAAAACGTGTGACAGTGTACATATTAAGGAACAGGTAGAGTCCTCATCCAACATAGTGTTCATTAATCAGGTGTTTGTCTCCTCCGATGGAAAACGTTTGACAGTGTACATATTAAGGAACAGGTAGGGTCCTCATCCAACGTAGTGTTCATTAATCAGGTGTTTGTCTCCTCTGATAGAAAACGTGTGACAGTGTACATATTAAGGAACAGGTAGAGTCCTCATCCAACGTAGTGTTCATTAATCAGGTGTTTGTCTCCTCTGATAGAAAACGTGTGACAGTGTACATATTAAGGAACAGGTAGAGTCCTCATCCAACGTAGTGTTCATTAATCAGGTGTTTGTCTCCTCTGATAGAAAACGTGTGACAGTGTACATATTAAGGAACAGGTAGAGTCCTCATCCAACGTAGTGTTCATTAATCAGGTGTTTGTCTCCTCGATGGAAAACGTTTGACAGTGTACATATTAAGGAACAGGTAGAGTCCTCATCCAACGTAGTGTTCATTAATCAGGTGTTTGTCTCCTCTGATAGAAAACGTTGTGACAGTGTACATATTAAGGAACAGGTAGGGTCCTCATCCAACGTAGTGTTCATTAATCAGGTGTTTGTCTCCTCTGATAGAAAACGTGTGACAGTGTACATATTAAGGAACAGGTAGGGTCCTCATCCAACGTAGGTTCATTAATCAGGTGTTTGTCTCCTCTGATAGAAAACGTGTGACAGTGTACATATTAAGGAACAGGTAGAGTCCTCATCCAACGTAGTGTTCATTAATCAGGTGTTTGTCTCCTCTGATAGAAAACGTGTGACAGTGTACATATTAAGGAACAGGTAGAGTCCTCATCCAACATAGTGTTCATTAATCAGGTGTTTGTCTCCTCTGATAGAAAACGTGTGACAGTGTACATATTAAGGAACAGGTAGAGTCCTCATCCAACGTAGTGTTCATTAATCAGGGTGTTTGTCTCCTCTGATAGAAAACGTGTGACAGTGTACATATTAAGGAACAGGTAGAGTCCTCATCCAACGTAGTGTTCATTAATCAGGTGTTTGTCTCCTCTGATAGAAAACGTGTGACAGTGTACATATTAAGGAACAGGTAGAGTCCTCATCCAACGTAGTGTTCATTAATCAGGTGTTTGTCTCCTCTGATAGAAAACGTGTGACAGTGTACATATTAAGGAACAGGTAGAGTCCTCATCCAACATAGTGTTCATTATTCAGGTGTTTGTCTCCTCCGATGGAAAACGTTTGACAGTGTACATATTAAGGAACAGGTAGAGTCCTCATCCAACGTAGTGTTCATTAATCAGGTGTTTGTCTCCTCTGATAGAAAACGTGTGACAGTGTACATATTAAGGAACAGGTAGGGTCCTCATCCAACGTAGTGTTCATTAATCAGGTGTTTGTCTCCTCTGATAGAAAACGTGTGACAGTGTACATATTAAGGAACAGGTAGGGTCCTCA
Source organism: Lampris incognitus (assembly GCF_029633865.1). Taxonomy (NCBI): domain Eukaryota; kingdom Metazoa; phylum Chordata; class Actinopteri; order Lampriformes; family Lampridae; genus Lampris; species Lampris incognitus. Next base: position 1,284,064 of record NC_079211.1, on the reverse strand, counting down.
TCCAACGTAGGGTTCATTAATCAGGTGTTTGTCTCCTCTGATAGAAAACGTGTGACAGTGTACATATTAAGGAACAGGTAGAGTCCTCATCCAACGTAGTGTTCATTAATCAGGTGTTTGTCTCCTCTGATAGAAAACGTGTGACAGTGTACATATTAAGGAACAGGTAGAGTCCTCATCCAACATAGTGTTCATTAATCAGGTGTTTGTCTCCTCTGATAGAAAACGTGTGACAGTGTACATATTAAGGAACAGGTAGAGTCCTCATCCAACGTAGTGTTCATTAATCAGGTGTTTGTCTCCTCTGATAGAAAACGTGTGACAGTGTACATATTAAGGAACAGGTAGAGTCCTCATCCAACATAGTGTTCATTAATCAGGTGTTTGTGTCCTCTGATAGAAAACGTGTGACAGTGTACATATTAAGGAACAGGTAGGGTCCTCATCCAACGTAGTGTTCATTAATCAGGTGTTTGTCTCCTCTGATAGAAAACGTGTGACAGTGTACATATTAAGGAACAGGTAGAGTCCTCATCCAACATAGTGTTCATTAATCAGGTGTTTGTCTCCTCCGATGGAAAACGTTTGACAGTGTACATATTAAGGAACAGGTAGGGTCCTCATCCAACGTAGTGTTCATTAATCAGGTGTTTGTCTCCTCCGATGGAAAACGTGTGACAGTGTACATATTAAGGAACAGGTAGGGTCCTCATCCAACGTAGGGTTCATTAATCAGGTGTTTGTCTCCTCTGATAGAAAACGTGTGACAGTGTACATATTAAGGAACAGGTAGAGTCTCATCCAACGTAGTGTTCATTAATCAGGTGTTTGTCTCCTCTGATAGAAAACGTGTGACAGTGTACATATTAAGGAACAGGTAGAGTCCTCATCCAACATAGTGTTCATTAATCAGGTGTTTGTCTCCTCTGATAGAAAACGTGTGACAGTGTACATATTAAGGAACAGGTAGAGTCCTCATCCAACGTAGTGTTCATTAATCAGGTGTTTGTCTCCTCTGATAGAAACGTGTGACAGTGTACATATTAAGGAACAGGTAGAGTCCTCATCCAACATAGTGTTCATTAATCAGGTGTTTGTGTCCTCTGATAGAAAACGTGTGACAGTGTACATATTAAGGAACAGGTAGGGTCCTCATCCAACGTAGTGTTCATTAATCAGGTGTTTGTCTCCTCTGATAGAAAACGTGTGACAGTGTACATATTAAGGAACAGGTAGAGTCCTCATCCAACATAGTGTTCATTAATCAGGTGTTTGTCTCCTCCGATGGAAAACGTTTGACAGTGTACATATTAAGGAACAGGTAGGGTCCTCATCCAACGTAGTGTTCATTAATCAGGTGTTTGTCTCCTCTGATGGAAAACGTGTGACAGTGTACATATTAAGGAACAGGTAGAGTCCTCATCCAACATAGTGTTCATTAATCAGGTGTTTGTCTCCTCTGATAGAAAACGTGTGACAGTGTACATATTAAGGAACAGGTAGGGTCCTCATCCAACGTAGTGTTCATTAATCAGGTGTTTGTCTCCTCTGATAGAAAACGTGTGACAGTGTACATATTAAGGAACAGGTAGGGTCCTCATCCAACATAGTGTTCATTAATCAGGTGTTTGTCTCCTCTGATAGAAAACGTGTGACAGTGTACATATTAAGGAACAGGTAGAGTCCTCATCCAACGTAGTGTTCATTATTCAGGTGTTTGTCTCCTCCGATGGAAAACGTTTGACAGTGTACATATTAAGGAACAGGTAGGGTCCTCATCCAACGTAGTGTTCATTAATCAGGTGTTTGTCTCCTCTGATAGAAAACGTGTGACAGTGTACATATTAAGGAACAGGTAGGGTCCTCATCCAACGTAGGGTTCATTAATCAGGTGTTTGTCTCCTCTGATAGAAAACGTGTGACAGTGTACATATTAAGGAACAGGTAGAGTCCTCATCCAACGTAGTGTTCATTAATCAGGTGTTTGTCTCCTCTGATAGAAAACGTGTGACAGTGTACATATTAAGGAACAGGTAGAGTCCTCATCCAACATAGTGTTCATTAATCAGGTGTTTGTCTCCTCTGATAGAAAACGTGTGACAGTGTACATATTAAGGAACAGGTAGAGTCCTCATCCAACGTAGTGTTCATTAATCAGGTGTTTGTCTCCTCTGATAGAAAACGTGTGACAGTGTACATATTAAGGAACAGGTAGGGTCCTCATCCAACGTAGTGTTCATTAATCAGGTGTTTGTGTCCTCCAAAGGAAAACGTGTGACAGTGTACATATTAAGGAACAGGTAGAGTCCTCATCCAACATAGTGTTCATTAATCAGGTGTTTGTCTCCTCTGATAGAAAACGTGTGACAGTGTACATATTAAGGAACAGGTAGAGTCCTCATCCAACGTAGTGTTCATTAATCAGGTGTTTGTCTCCTCTGATAGAAAACGTGTGACAGTGTACATATTAAGGAACAGGTAGAGTCCTCATCCAACGTAGTGTTCATTAATCAGGTGTTTGTCTCCTCTGATAGAAAACGTGTGACAGTGTACATATTAAGGAACAGGTAGAGTCCTCATCCAACGTAGTGTTCATTAATCAGGTGTTTGTCTCCTCTGATAGAAAACGTGTGACAGTGTACATATTAAGGAACAGGTAGAGTCCTCATCCAACGTAGTGTTCATTAATCAGGTGTTTGTCTCCTCTGATAGAAAACGTGTGACAGTGTACATATTAAGGAACAGGTAGAGTCCTCATCCAACATAGTGTTCATTAATCAGGTGTTTGTCTCCTCCGATGGAAAACGTTTGACAGTGTACATATTAAGGAACAGGTAGGGTCCTCATCCAACGTAGTGTTCATTAATCAGGTGTTTGTCTCCTCTGATAGAAAACGTGTGACAGTGTACATATTAAGGAACAGGTAGAGTCCTCATCCAACGTAGTGTTCATTAATCAGGTGTTTGTCTCCTCTGATGGAAAACGTGTGACAGTGTACATATTAAGGAACAGGTAGAGTCCTCATCCAACATAGTGTTCATTAATCAGGTGTTTGTCTCCTCTGATAGAAAACGTGTGACAGTGTACATATTAAGGAACAGGTAGGGTCCTCATCCAACGTAGTGTTCATTAATCAGGTGTTTGTCTCCTCTGATAGAAAACGTGTGACAGTGTACATATTAAGGAACAGGTAGAGTCCTCATCCAACGTAGTGTTCATTAATCAGGTGTTTGTCTCCTCTGATAGAAAACGTTTGACAGTGTACATATTAAGGAACAGGTAGAGTCCTCATCCAACGTAGTGTTCATTAATCAGGTGTTTGTCTCCTCCGATGGAAAACGTTTGACAGTGTACATATTAAGGAACAGGTAGAGTCCTCATCCAACGTAGTGTTCATTAATCAGGTGTTTGTCTCCTCCGATAGAAAACGTGTGACAGTGTACATATTAAGGAACAGGTAGAGTCCTCATCCAACGTAGTGTTCATTAATCAGGTGTTTGTCTCCTCTGATAGAAAACGTGTGACAGTGTACATATTAAGGAACAGGTAGGGTCCTCATCCAACGTAGTGTTCATTAATCAGGTGTTTGTCTCCTCCGATGGAAAACGTTTGACAGTGTACATATTAAGGAACAGGTAGAGTCCTCATCCAACGTAGTGTTCATTAATCAGGTGTTTGTCTCCTCCGATGGAAAACGTGTGACAGTGTACATATTAAGGAACAGGTAGAGTCCTCATCCAACGTAGTGTTCATTAATCAGGTGTTTGTCTCCTCTGATAGAAAACGTTTGACAGTGTACATATTAAGGAACAGGTAGAGTCCTCATCCAACGTAGTGTTCATTAATCAGGTGGTTGTGTCCTCCGATAGAAAACATGTGACAGTGTACATATTAAGGAACAGGTAGGGTCCTCATCCAACGTAGTGTTCATTAATCAGGTGTTTGTCTCCTCCGATGGAAAACGTTTGACAGTGTACATATTAAGGAACAGGTAGGGTCCTCATCCAACATAGTGTTCATTAATCAGGTGTTTGTCTCCTCTGATAGAAAACGTGTGACAGTGTACATATTAAGGAACAGGTAGAGTCCTCATCCAACGTAGTGTTCATTAATCAGGTGTTTGTCTCCTCCGATGGAAAACGTTTGACAGTGTACATATTAAGAGCAAATAAAGCAGTCAGGAGCATCTCCAGGGTGGCGTGTCAGGAGTGACTCCTCTGCTCCCAAACTTCTGTGCTGTCTTCACATGGTCCTCCTGAATTCAGGCCTCGTGGTTCTCATTCTGAGTTAAATGAGAAAGGAAGTAGAGGGTATCTGAGCTGAGCTGCTGTCTGTTGAAGCAGCAGACTTGTCGTGTCTGGAACGAGTCCACTGACAGAGTTGTCAGTAAGATGAACAAGTTTTTATTACTTAAATGGTGTTGAGCTCCTTCTCCATCACGTCATTTATTATTATTTTTTAGGGGGGGATCTTTCCCCCTTTTTCTCCCCAATTGTATCTGGCCAATTACCCCACTCTTCCGAGCCGTCCTGGTCTCTGCTCCAGCCCCTCTGCTTATCCGGGGAGGGCTGCAGACTCCCACATGCCTCCTGCCATACATCTGGAGTCACCAGCCGCTTCTTTTCACCTGACAGTGAGGAGTTTCACCCGGGGGATGTAGCACATGAGAGGATCATGCTATTCACCCCAGTTCCCCCTCCCCCCCGAACAGGTGTCCCGACCGACCAGAGGAGGCGCTAGTGCAGTGACCAGGACACATACCAACATCTGGCTTCACACCCGCAGACATGGCCAATTGTGTCTGTAGGGATGTCTGACCAAGTCAGAGGTAACACGGGGATTCAAACCAGCGATCCCTGTGTTGGTAGGCAACAGAGTAGACCGCCATGCCACCAGGACACCTCTGATTTTTACATTACTTATATGAAAACAAACAATAAAAAACAGCAAACGAGCTGAAATAAGTTCACTTCAGTTTTAATTTCACACATTTTTAAAATTTTTTGATGTGACTGAAAGGACACAGGCTCAAGGTTATGCCAGGGAACTGTGCAAACATCTCCTAAACATGAAACTGGTGTAATCAGCAATGTGTAATCAGAAACATGATTGATTGATTGATTGATTGATTGATTGATTGATTGATTGATTGATTGATTGATTGATTGATTGATTGATCGATCAATCGATGATCCATCTGTGGGGATCATCTGCAGGAGGTTGAAGACTGAGTGGTCAATTTTCGTTGTACTCAAATTTTTTCACCTTTTTTGTTAATTTTTTTGATTTAAATCTTTTAATTATTTATTTCTATAAGGATAATATAGTCTCCATTTTTATGAACACTCAATTAAGATGAAGAAAAGCTCATCAGAAGACACTTCCCGGACAGAAGATAAACACTGAATCAGACTCAGTCAGCACGTTCCTTACAGAGGAGAGGAGCAGTGACGAGGGGATGCTGGGGAACAGTTCAGCCACATGGCCGTGTGGCGCAGTGGAAAACAGGCTGCGTGACCTTGTTGCTCTCACACCACTGACAAGACAGTAAGTCTTTCCCATGCGTTGTCATGGAAACCCCACCGGTTGAAGCCTGAAATACAACACAGGTACCCGTTACGTGCTTTAGAGATCACCGCCAGTGTCAAACATGTCATCACCTGGTCCCGTCCACCATCTCATCCCACCACCAACCACAGACAGGAAGGACACATCTCCACAACAACACTGAGATGTTAGACACATCACACTGTTCACCTCAATATGACAAGTCAAATCAATTTTATTTGTATAGCCTTCCATCCATCTCTTATCCAAACCGCTTATCCTGCTCTCCGGGTTGCCGGGATGCTGGAGCCTATCACATCAGTCATTGGGTGAAAGGCAGGGAGACACCCTGGAAAAATTACAAGTTAGCCTCAGAGGGCTTTACAGCAACACAACATCCTGTCCTTAGACCCTCACACCTGATAAGGAACAACTCCCTATAAAAACCCTTAACAGGGAGAAAAAACAGAAGAAACCTCAGGGGAGCAACAGAGGAGGATCTCTCTCCCAACACGGACAGACGTGCAATGATGTTGTGTTTACAGAATAAAACACAATTTACAGAATATAACATTGAAAGAAGATAAAAAATTACAATGACTTTAAAGGATGGTATATGAAGAATATGATGAGGCCACATCCAGAGAAGGCCAAACAGCAGACTCCCGAAACAATCCTATACTCCGAACCGACTGGAAGTCAAAGAAAAAGAGGAGCTCGCAAAACCCCCCCAAAAAAACGCTACAAGGACTGTATCAAGGGGACGCTGATCACCTTCAACATCAACCCTAAGAACTGGGAAAAGTAGCGGAAAATCAAAATGACTGGAGAGCTGCCTGCCTGGCTGGTTCCATCAAGGCCGAAACTGACAAACAAACGGATGCGGGAGAAAAGTGCCGCCGCCGAAAAATCCACCAAGAACAGAGAGCCACAACAACGGGTCCCCCTACTATCCCCTGTCCATGCTGTTCCCGTCTCTTCTGTTCTCACCTTGGACTGTCAAGCCATCTTCGTTTCAAGCCCACACCTTAATCTCTTGGAATGGATCCTCGGACATGAGAGACACCAACGACGACGGCGATGATGAGGAACATGCCAAGTAGTGTCCAGATGCCACCAGAACAGCCCAGGGCCTGAGCCACGTGACCACCATCACTATGTAGAGCTGAGAGGAGGACAGACTACACATGCACACAAGAAAGACTCACATCACACCATTCACATACATGGGAGAAGAGACAAGAAAAAACATTAGTTACACATCTTAGTGAGAGAAGGATGTAATGTTGAAACAGAAGAACAAAATTATATGGATTCGTAAGATAAACAATGTGATGAGGAGGATGCCAAACAGTGTCCAGGTGGTGACCACCATCACCATGGAGACCTGGGAGGAGGATAGACTACATATGCACACAAGGGAGACTCACATCACACCATTCACATACACAGAAAAAGAGAGAGGAGAAGACATCATTCAGAGAGAGAGAAAAGACATGTAAAAGAACAGTTTGCAATAGTCAATAATCTATACTCTATAATCAATACTCTATAACATATACTCAATAATCTATACACTATAACCTATACTATATAATCTGTACTCTATAATCAATACTCTATAACGTATACTCTAATCTATCCTCTATCATCAATACTATATAATCTATATTCTATAATCTGTACTCTATAACCATTACTCTATAATCTATACTCTATAATCTGGTCAGCAGAACAGTAGTTGGTAAATTCATTGAGACAGAAACCAACCCACCATGCAGTACAGGTTGTGAAGCACTCAATTTAAAGGCAACTAATTGTATGTTAAGACAAAAAGATGAGTTTTAAGTTTGGATTTAAAGGACTCAACACACTCCGATTGTCTGATAGCAGCAGGCAGGTTATTCCACAAGAACGGGGCCTGATAGGAAAAGGCCTGCCACCAACTGACTTCTTTTTAACTTTGGGTACACACAGCAGCCACTTGGGTGTTGCACTTAATTTCATTGTACAGCTGTGCAATGACAAATAAAGGCATTCATTCATACATGCATTCATTTTGAGAGCGAAGAGCTCGAGATGGAATGTACAGTTTAAGGAGATCACACAGGTAAGATATAAGGCAGCAGAAGCACCTTGTATTCAGATCTAATATGGATAGGAAGCCAATGAAGGGAGGCAAGAATTGGTGCAATATGGTCAAATTCCCTAGTTTTAGTTAGGATTCTAGCAACAGCATTCTGAACCATCTGAAGACTTTTAGTACTAGCATGTGGCAGACCTGAGAACAGAACATTACAGTAATCAAGTCTGGATGAAACAAATGCATGTATTAGAGTCTCTGCGTCAGCCATGGAGCGAAAAGACAGAATTTTAGCTGTTACGTAAGTGAAAAAAGACAGTCTTGGTGATTTCTTTAATGTGCTTATCAAAGGAAAGGCTGGGATCAAACGTAACACCAAGATTTTTGGCTGCCACACTTTGTGAAACCACAGAGTTGTCGATCGTTATCGTTACTTGATCAAATTGGTGTCTGTGTCTAGCAGGGCCAATGACCAGCATCTCGGTTTTATCTGGATTTAAAAGCAGAAAGTTAAGTGACATCCAGTTTTTCACAGTAGCCAAGCAGGCCTCTAAGTTAGTCATTCGAGTTTAATCATCAGCCCTTATAGGCACATACAGGTGAGTATCATCAGCATAGCAATGGACATTTACTCCATAACTGCGTATAACTTGTCCAAGGGGTGAAATATAAAGAGAGAAAGGTAGAGGGCCAAGGACCGAGCTGAGTCCTGAGGTATGCCATATTTAACATTAGAGAATTTTGATGTAATATTATAATAGCAGACACACTGTGTTTTTTCAATTGTAGCACTTAAGCCAAGAGAGAGCTAAGCCAGAGACACCAAAATTACGATTTAATTTTTGTTTAAAAGTATACAGTGATCAGTGGTGTCAAAGGCTGCACTGAGGTCCAGTAGTACAAGCACAGAGGTGGAATCAGACTCCATAGTTAGTAAAAGATCGTTCACGACTCTGGTCAGAGCAGTTTCAGTGGAGTGACAGGCCCTGAATGCCGATTGAAGAGGTTCATGAAGATAGTAACAGAAAGTTGAATCAGTTCATCTGGACACGTTTATTTGAAAGAGATGTTTCATCATCATCTAAGTGACCTCAACACTCAATTGACTGCAGGTGTCCCACCCTTATAAACAATACAGCGACTGCAGGTGTCCCCACCCTTTTAAACAATACAATGACTGCAGGTGTCCCACCCTTATAAACAATACAGTGACTGCAGGTGTCCCCATCCTTATAAACAATACAGTGACTGCAGGTGTCCCCACCCTTATAAACAATCCCACCCTTATAAACAATACAATGACTGCAGGTGTCCCACCCTTATAAACAATACAGTGACTGCAGGTGTCCCCATCCTTATAAACAATACAGTGACTGCAGGTGTCCCCATCCTTATAAACAATACAGTGACTGCAGGTGTCCCCACCCTTATAAACAATACAATGACTGCAGGTGTCCCACCCTTATAAACAATACAGTGACTGCAGGTGTCCCACCCTTATAAACAATACAGTGACTGCAGGTACCCCCACCCTTATAAACAATACAGTGACTGCAGGTGTCCCCACCCTTTTAAACAATACAATGACTGCAGGTGTCCCACCCTTATAAACAATACAGTGACTGCATGTGTCCCACCCTTATAAACAACACAGTGACTGCAGGTGTCCCCACCCTTATAAACAATACAGTGACTGCATGTGTCCCACCCTTATAAACAATACAGTGACTGCAGGTGTCCCCACCCTTATAAACAATACAGTGACTGCAGGTGTCCCCACCCTTTTAAACAATACAGTGACTGCAGGTGTCCCACCCTTATAAACAATACAGTGACTGCAGGTGTCCCCACCCTTATAAACAATACAGTGACTGCAGGTGTCCCCACCCTTATAAACAATACAGTGACTGCATGTGTCCCACCCTTATAAACAATACAGTGACTGCAGGTGTCCCCACCCTTATAAACAATACAGTGACTGCATGTGTCCCACCCTTATAAACAATACAGTGACTGCAGGTGTCCCCACCCTTATAAACAATACAGTGACTGCAGGTGTCCCCACCCTTTTAAACAATACAGTGACTGCAGGTGTCCCACCCTTATAAACAATACAGTGACTGCATGTGTCCCACCCTTATAAACAATACAGTGACTGCAGGTGTCCCCACCCTTTTAAACAATACAGTGACTGCAGGTGTCCCCACCCTTTTAAACAATACAGTGACTGCATGTGTCCCCACCCTTTTAAACAATACAGTGACTGCAGGTGTCCCACCCTTATGAACAATACAGTGACTGCAGGTGTCCCCACCCTTTTAAACAATACAGTGACTGCAGGTGTCCCATCCTTATGAACAATACAGTGACTGCAGGTGTCCCACCCTTATGAACAATACAGTGACTGCAGGTACCCCCACCCTTATGAACAATACAGTGACTGCAGGTACCCCACCCTTATAAACAATACAGTGACTGCAGGTGTCCCACCCTTATGAACAATACAGTGACTGCAGGTGTCCCACCCTTATAAACAATACAGTGACTGCAGGTGTCCCACCCTTATAAACAATACAGTGACTGCAGGTACCCCCACCCTTATAAACAATACAGTGACTGCAGGTGTTCCCACCCTTTTAAACAATACAATGACTGCAGGTGTCCCACCCTTATAAACAATACAGTGACTGCATGTGTCCCACCCTTATAAACAATACAGTGACTGCAGGTGTCCCCACCCCTATAAACAATACAGTGACTGCAGGTGTCCCACCCTTATAAACAATACAGTGACTGCAGGTGTCCCCACCCCTATAAACAATACAGTGACTGCAGGTGTCCCCACCCTTTTAAACAATACAGTGACTGCAGGTGTCCCCACCCTTTTAAACAATACAGTGACTGCATGTGTCCCCACCCTTTTAAACAATACAGTGACTGCAGGTGTCCCACCCTTATGAACAATACAGTGACTGCAGGTGTCCCCACCCTTTTAAACAATACAGTGACTGCATGTGTCCCCACCCTTTTAAACAATACAGTGACTGCATGTGTCCCACCCTTTTAAACAATACAGTGACTGCAGGTGTCCCCACCCTTATAAACAATACAGTGACTGCAGGTGTCCCCACCCTTTTAAACAATACAGTGACTGCAGGTGTCCCCACCCTTTTAAACAATACAGTGACTGCATGTGTCCCCACCCTTTTAAACAATACAGTGACTGCAGGTGTCCCACCCTTATGAACAATACAGTGACTGCAGGTGTCCCCACCCTTTTAAACAATACAGTGACTGCAGGTGTCCCCACCCTTATAAACAATACAGTGACTGCATGTGTCCCACCCTTATAAACAATACAGTGACTGCAGGTACCCCCACCCTTATGAACAATACAGTGACTGCAGGTACCCCACCCTTATAAACAATACAGTGACTGCAGGTGTCCCACCCTTATGAACAATACAGTGACTGCAGGTGTCCCTACCCTTATGAACAATACAGTGACTGCAGGTACCCCCACCCTTATGAACAATACAGTGACTGCAGGTACCCCACCCTTATAAACAATACAGTGACTGCAGGTGTCCCACCCTTATGAACAATACAGTGACTGCAGGTGTTCCACCCTTATGAACAATACAGTGACTGCATGTGTCCCACCCTTATGAACAATACAGTGACTGCATGTGTCCCACCCTTATGAACAATACAGTGACTGCATGTGTCCCACCCTTATGAACAATACAGTGACTGCATGTGTCCCACCCTTATGAACAATACAGTGACTGCAGGAGTCCCACCCTTATAAACAATACAGTGACTGCAGGAGTCCCACCCTTATAAACAATACAGTGACTGCATGTGTCCCACCCTTATGAACAATACAGTGACTGCATGTGTCCCACCCTTATGAACAATACAGTGACTGCAGGTGTCCCCATCCTTATAAACAATACAGTGACTGCAGGTGTCCCCATCCTTATAAACAATACAGTGACTGCAGGTGTCCCACCCTTATAAACAATACAGTGACTGCAGGTGTCCCCATCCTTATAAACAATACAGTGACTGCAGGTGTCCCCACCCTTATAAACAATACAGTGACTGCAGGTGTCCCCACCCTTATAAACAATACAGTGACTGCAGGTGTCCCCACCCTTATAAACAATACAGTGACTGCAGGTGTCCCCATCCTTATAAACAATACAGTGACTGCAGGTGTCCCCATCCTTATAAACAATACAGTGACTGCAGGTGTCCCCATCCTTATAAACAATACAGTGACTGCAGGTGTCCCCATCCTTATAAACAATACAGTGACTGCAGGTGTCCCATCCTTATAAACAATACAGTGACTGCAGGAGTCTTTGGCCCGCTCAATGTAATGGGGAGAGTGCAGGAGAGGTGAAGAAGAGAGTGCAGGCAGGGTTCTGACGTGTGTGGAGGAGAGATGCTGGTCTATTGGGAGAAGGATGCTGAATATGGAGCTGCCAGGGAAGAGGAAAAGAGGAAGGCCAAAGAGGAGGTTTATTGTTATGGTGAGAGAGGACATGCAGATGGTTGGTGTGACAGGAAGATGCAGAGGACAGGAAGAGATGGAAACAGATGATCTGCTGTGGCGACCCCTAATGGGAGCAGCCGAAAGTAGTAGTAGTAGTAGTAGTAGATTGTTATTGTTATTACTATTTTTATTAGGGTTGATTTTTTTTTTAAGGTTAATATCCTGCTTGTGCCCCTGAGCAAGGCAATGGAAAGAAGAACTGGAGTTGGTCCCCCGGCGCTGCAGCTTGCCACTGCTCCTATACAATAGGATGGTTAAATGCAGAGAACAAATTCATTGTAAGAATACAATGTCAAATGAAGTAGCTTTCTTTCTTTTTTCTGTCTTCTTCTTCTTCTTCTCTCTCTTGTTGTTCCAGATATTAACTTTTAACTTGCACTTTGGTTTTCACTGCCAAGGGCGTGGTTTACGTAACTAGGTTAAAGGTGACTGATATGTTTTTGTCACTAGTGGTGCTACAAAGCAGCGGGTCCCTATATTGTATGGGTAACCTGTTTTTCAAGCACGCACACAAAGATGAACATGCATTCCATGATCACGAGAAGAAGAACAATGAGAGAAGAGACTTCCAAGAGCGAAGCTGCTGCCGCAAAGGCAAAGTGGATACCTGACCATAATCTAGATTGAAAAGAAAGAAAGAAAGGATGAATGAGTAGATAGAGGAAGTCCTGGTTGACGTTCAACAACTCTTACAAGTTGTTCCCTGATTTCAGCCCCAGGCATCCTCAAGTCAAGTCAGCTCAAGTCCAGTTTTTACAACAATATATGAGGCAGTATACAACATACAGCACACTAGGCCTGAATGAGGAGAAACGCCACAAGAAAAACCTTACATGAAAAAAAATATGGGAGAAACCTTGGGATGGGCAACATAAGAGGGATTGGTCTTCCAGGATGAGCAGGCATGCATTAGGTGTCAATTGCACAAAATATACAAGAATAACTATTATAACATCATAGATTACACAGCACAAGGTAATGTAGAATACATACAATTAATGCATAAAATTTAGCAAATTTAAATGTGCTGGGTAATGAAATTGTAAAGCAAGTGCAAAGCAAATTAAGTGACTCTGTGACCATCCAAGACAACATCAAGAACTCCACAGCTTTGCTCAGTGGAGCCCTGCAGAGAGAATAGACTTCACATGCGCACAAAAGGCGAGGCAGATGGGGCGTCCGGGTAGCGTAGCGGTCTATTCCATTGCCTACCAACACGGAGTCGCCGGGTCGAGTCCCCGTGTTACCTCCGGCTTGGTCGGACGTCCCTACAGACACGATTGGCCGTGTCTGCGGGAGGGAAGTCGGTTGTGGGTATGTGTCCTGGTCGCTGCACTGGCGCCTCCTCTGGTCGGTTGGGGCGCCCCCCGGATCGGCAGAGAGGGGGTGGAGCAGCGACCGGGACAGTTCAAAAAGAACGGGGTAATTGGCCAGATACAAAGGGGAGAAATGAAAAAAGGCGAGGCAGATTTCGACACAACATTCATACACAGAGAAAGAAGACAAAATAAGTGACGAGAGTGATGCAGAAGTTGTCATAGCTAAAACAATTTTAAAGCAATTTTAAATGAGAACAACGCAAATGATAGCATAAATCTCCAGGAGGTTGGGATTATGTCTAAGGGAAAACCAGATGCATTACAAACAAACTCCGAAGTCATCAGGCTGTCGAGAGAGAGAGATGATCATTGGTCATCGGACAGTCCATAAAGGAAGAAAATGTGTCCTGGAAAGCGAGAGAGAGAGGGGTGGGGATGGGGGCAGGGACAGGGACACAACATGGGAACACATGCTCAGAGATACAAACAGAAGGTTAGAATGGTACAATGCATTCAGAAAGCTATGGAACATTCTTGTCAGCAGGACAAAACGAAGCGGTTACTGCAAAGACCTACACTTAAAAATACATTGAGACTGAGACCCTCCCAAAAGAGAATAGTTGTGACAAAGCTCAAAAGGAAGTCATACTACCAAACAATAAATAAAACAACTAGTTGTAAGCTAATGAGAACAGATGGGTTTTCAGTTAATATTTGAAAGAGTCTACAGAGTCAGATTCTCTGATGGTGGCTGGAGACTATTCCAAGGGGTGGGGGGGGTGCAGTAAGAGAAGGCGCTGGAGCTTGCAGCCTTCTTTTTAACTCTAGGGACAGAGAGGAGGCCTGCACTTTGAGAATGGAGGGCATGAGAAAGTACATAAGGCTTTAAAAGATCTAACAAATATGAGGGGCAAGCCCATTCAGTATTTCATAGGTTAAAAGTGGCCCTTTGAAGTCAGAGCTAGCATGAACAGGGAGCCAGTGAAGGGATGCTAGAATCGGCATGATATGGTCAAACTTTTTATTTATTTATTTTTATTATTATTATTTTAGTTCTAGCAGCAGCGTTTTGAACCAGCAGAAGGTTTTTAGTGCTAACACATGACAGGCTGGAAAAAATTACATTGCAGGAGTCTAAAGTGGATAAAACAAAACCATGGATCAGGATCTCAACATCAGCCATGGACAGAAAAGATTGAATTTTGGCAATGTTTCATTGGTGGAAAAACGAGGTCTTGGTGATTTCTCTAATGTGAAATTCAAACGATAGGGATTGATCAAAAATAACACCAAGATTTTTGGCTGTGGAACTTTGGGAGATCGCAGTTGTCAAGAGATACCGTTTCTTGGTCATAAAGGTGACTTTGTCTTGCAGGGCCAATAACCAACATCTCAGTTTTTTTTTAAGAAGTAACTAGTAAGATGTTAGAAGATATCCAACTTTTCACTGCAGACAAGCATGCTTCTAGATTTCTGATATGAAAATGATTGACTTGACGGGTACATACAGCTGAGTATCATCAGCATAGCAATGGAAATGTATTCCATAGCCCCACATAATATGGCCTAGAGGAGAAATGTAAAGGGAGAATTATATCAAAGGACCAACAACTGAGCCCTGGAGCACACCATATTTCACTGCAGAGAAATCAGAAGTAACATCACCATGTGTTCTACAGAGTCAGACCTGAAACACCTAGGTAATTCTCAAGGTGTTCCAAAAGTATACCATGAGCAATAGTGTCCAAAGCTGTGCTAAGATCAAACAACAGTAGCACTGACATGAAACTGGAATACAGAGCAAGCAAAACGTCGTTCACTATCATGGGCAGGAAAATTCGGAAATTATCTAAACAAATGTCTATAATTATCTACTGCTGGGGTGCCCAACCAGTCGATCGCGATCGACCAGTCGATTGCGGGTTGATTGCCAGTCGATCGCGAGATGATTTTGAAGAATTGAGTTAGATTTTGAAAAAAAAATTTTTTACATCGGCAGTCCCTTGTGTTCACATCTTGATTGACATCGAATCTGACCAACCATGAAGAGGCAAGGTCAGCACTGGTCCTGTATTAGTCAGATTCAACATCAATCAAGATATTATTGGTCTCTCACTCGCAAGCTCTGACGTAATTTAGCGTCAAAGTGGAAAGACGAGAGCCGCGGCTAACGGTAACAAGACCGACTTCTCTTTCATTTATTGTGTGTGTTCAGCGACAAACAAAAGTGGCAGAAGCCAAAGATTGAAACCTTATCATTTCCACAGTGAATGAGAGGAAGCTTATTTTTTCGTTTACTCAAACGCAAAATCCATCTGTCTGATCTGCACCGCGATTCTGTAACCCAACCAGCTACAAAGAACTGGTCAGCGTCCAGACTTTTGTGTGCTTTTAGGTCAGCACCTGTGTGTGGGGACACTCCGTTGGTAACATAGTGGTACAGGTCGTGTGGATTGAACTCGGGCAGACTGGACGATTTTGCTAGATCCGTGAATGCATCGGTAGGAAGAAGGTACGGGTCGGTAGCTAACCCTGCTATCGCTAGCTTCTCCACTTATCGCTCTTTGTGCCGTCCTACAAGGTGACTCACTTCACAGGAAAACTCCACAACATTACTCTGACTATTGGTAGCCATCACTTACATTTAAACTATAATAGCTACTCATCCGTCGCAATATTTTGTTTGTTTTTGTTGTTCGCTTTTGAATTTCCCGGTCTATCACTTCCCGCCGTCCGTCATGGCGTTCATATTCCCCGCGAGCGGGACGTGACGTCACGTGCAAAGGGTCAATACCAAAGAAGGGTCATTGGGAGCGCCATTTTAAAACGGTTCCCAGAAGCCGTGATACAGATTTCCCGGTGAAAACAGCTCTACCAGCCAGAAAACTGCAGGAGTTGAAGTCTCAGCTAGCAACGCAGCAGTCCACTTTTACGAGACCCGGCGCCGAGGGTGAGGCTGCAACGACAGCGTCGCATCGCGTCAGTCATGTTCTTGCTAAGCTGTGGAAGAGGCGTTTGCTGTGGCTGCGGCTGCACTCTCCGGTGATTTCAAGAATAAAAAGGACATTGTGAATGCCATTAAAGACGTTCAACTACCCCGGAATACTGTCACACGGCGCTGTGAGGAAATGGCCGGGAGTCTTCATGAGCAACTGAAGAAGGACGTTGAGGCATGTGAGTGTTTTCCCCTCCAGTCCGACGAGTCAACCAATATGGCGGATGTGGCGCAGTTCTGCATTTTCATTAGAATGACCTTTGACGACAGAAGAGGAGCTGCTCACTATTTTGCCACTTAAAGGACAGATTAGAGGCGAAGATATTATTCAAGGATCCATGGAATTCGTTAACCAGAATAAACTGGCCGCTTTTAAACTCATCCGCATTACAACTGATGGCGCAACTGCTATGGTAGGCCGTACTAATGGGTTCGTTGGATTGTGCAAGCAAAGTGATCCTTTCCCCGACTTCCTTAATTATCATTGCATAATTCAGCATTAAGCGCTGTGTGGGAAGATCTTAAACATGAAAGAAGTAATGGATATTGCTATGAAGATTGAGTTCTTGGCAGAACACACATCTGTTGCTGCATACGGATGTAAGGTGGCTGAGCAGAGGCACATTTTGTGGAGAGATTCAGTGAGTTGTTGTTGCTTGAAATCAGAGATTTTCTCAAGCTCACTAAATATACACAGCTAGAGGACAACAAGTGGCTTTTGGATTTGGCATTCCTAACCGATCTCACCAGCATGTTGAATGAGCTGAATTTAGAACTACAGGAAAGGATAAATGCGTAATAAACATGATCGGCTCAGTGAACGCGTTTAAAAGCAAGCTCCGACTGCTGTCAAGTAGGCTGCAATGCAGTGACCTGCGAAACTGCTCACATGCAGGCAGAACTTAAACGTCAGGGTAACGACACAGCACAGCTTGGTAATGCACATTATGAGGAGCAAGTTCAGAGCATCTTGTCAGAGATTGATAGGCGCTTTACTGACTTTGCATCCATTGGACCTGTTGCCAGCTGTCTGTGTTTTCCATTTGGAAGTATTGATGTGGATGACATTGCCTCCAAAGTGGCATCACTGTTTCAAATGGACAGCCCTGCTGTGGAGAATGAGATCCTCACACTTTAAACTGACATTGAGATTAAATCCAGGGCAACACAAGGGGTGAATGGAGCGTTCTGGGAGCTACTGCTGCAGGAAAAGTACCCCATCCTCAGGAGATGTGCCATGAACTTCGCAGCACTTTTTGGATCAACCTACCTGTGTGAATCTGCTTTATCTCACATGAAGATCATCAAGTTGGAAGTACAGAGCCACAATGACAAATGACTGCCTTCTGGCCTGCCTAAGGCTTGCAACCAGTTGCTACAACCCTGACTATGAGAAACTATCCTCCTCCCAGTGCCAGCGGTCCCACTAAGGTAGAGAATGACATTTATTTCTGCTTTTTTAACAGAGAACTATACAGTATAGTGGCTGTACTATTTTCTGTTTGTCGTGTGTATTGAATGGGTATTACAGTAATGTGGTTCCATATTTGGGCTGGTAGATCTCGGCTGGCTGACAAATGTAAAAGTAGATCTTGGTTCAGAAAAGGTTGGGCACCCCCGATCTACTGCATATAGGTGTGAGTGTAAATATTGTATAAGGGCAAATAAAATCAAGCTTTATATGATAAATTTGTAATTCATGTTGTATCATCTAAACTCTTTGCCAGTGATGAACAGCTTTTCTAACTTCCAAGGGCAGAGCATTTTTAAATGCTATAGTTAGATTTTGTTGAGTGCTATAAAACCTACATAGAATAATGTCGCATACTCACTGGACCTGCTCTCCTTCAAGATTCTTTGACTCCTATCCCAATCTTGTTGGAGCACTTTGTGACTCTATGAAACGTTCCATATAAATAAACTTTACTTACTTGTTGTGAAAGCTATTCCCTGCTGAAAGCAGCTCCTCATGCTCCAACCCCCTCTGGCATCCGCATGACCACCGCTAGCTCTGACTCCATGATGGCAACTCTGGGATGTTGATGGCTAAAAGAAGACCCATCCCATTTACAAAATATGCATGATTATGCAAAGCGTTATGATTTCCCAAGCACTGTTCTGCCGACGAGATTAAAGATTATAACGTATCGGCTATTGTGACTGTTCTGTTTTCTCTCTCTCTCTCTCTGAATGATGCATTTTCCTTTCTCTTCTCCTGTGTATGTGAAAGGTGTGATGTGAGTCTCCCCCATGTGCACGTGTAGTCCATCCTCCTCCTAGGTCTCCATGGTGATGGTGGTCCCCACCTGGACACTGCTTGGCATCCTCCTCATCACGTTCTTTATATAGCTTATAAATCCATATAATTTTTGTTATCCTGTTTCAATGTTGTATCCTTCTATCTCGCCGATGTGTAATTGTCTTGTCTCCTGTATGTGAATGGTGTGATGTGTGTCACTCTTGTGTGTATGTGTAGTCTGTCCTCCTGCCAGGTCTCCATGGTGATGGTGGTCATGTGGCTCAGGTCCTAGGTTGTTCTGGTGGCACCTGGACACTGCATAGCGTCCTTCTCATCATATTCTTCATATAACTTATAATTCCATTATAATTCGGTTATCCTCTTTGAATGTTGTATTCTGTAAATTGTGTTTTATTCTGCACACAACATCAACGCATCTGTTGCTATGCGTCTGTCTTGGGAGAGAGATCCTCCTCTGTTGTTCTCCTGGAGGTTTCCTCCTATTTTTTCTCCCTGTCAAAGGGTTTCTTAGGGAGTTGTTCCTTATCCAATGCAAGGGGGTAAGGACAGGATGTTGTGTTGCTGTAAAGCCCCCTGGGGCACATTTGTAAGTTGTGATATTGGCTGTACAAATAAAACTGACTTGACTGCATACTTGGATAATAAGATTATTTATGGTGTGTGAAGATTAGTCTTGACAAATTCACTAGGCAATTGCAAATGTGTCAGATTTCTATCATTTGAGCACTGTCTCCATGCTGAAGTTTAATACACGTTTTGGTCTTGAAAATAATTCGCAGTAACACTAAATGAGCTGTTCTGTATACGCTGAACAAGAAACAGCAGCTGGTGTTAACGAGGTATATGATCACTAACTTTTTATTATATTACCTTGGCGCAAAACGTCTTGTTGCTAGCCACAGGAAACATGAACAAGGTTTGATGCTCCTTTCACTTGGTCAGTCAGTGTGACAGTGGGGCCTTCTGGCTTTGAGGCAACAGGAAGAATAAGAATGACATGTCTGAAAAGAAACGTGCATCGTAAAACTTCCCCTTGAATAAAAATTGATGGTTTATCTATAAGGGCGGCACGGTGCCGCAGTGGTTAGTGCGGTCGCCTCACAGCAAGAAGGTCCTGGGTTCCAGCCCCGGGGTAGTCCAACCTTGGGGGTCATCCCAGGTCGTCCTCTGTGTGGAGTTTGCATGTTCTCCCCGTGTCTGTGTGGGTTTCCTCCGGGGGCTCCGGTTTCCTCCCACAGTCCAAAGACATGTACATCAGGTGACTCACAGACATGTAGGTCAGGTGACTCAAAGACATGTAGGTCAGGTGACTCAAAGACATGTAGGTCAGGTGACTCAAAAGACTTGTAGGTCAGGTGACTCAAAGACATGTAGGTCAGGTGACTCACAGACATGTAGGTCAGGTGACTCAAAGACATGTAGGTCAGGTGACTCCAAAGACTTGTAGGTCAGGTGACTCAAAGACATGTAGGTCAGGTGACTCAAAGACATGTAGGTCAGGTGAATCGGCCGTACTAAATTGCCCCTAGGTGTGTGTGTGTGTGTGTGTGTGTGTGTGTGTGTGTGTGTGTGTGTGTGTGTGTGTGTGTGGACCCTGTCCAGGGTGTCTCCCCGCCTGCCACCCAATGACTGCTGGGATAGGCTCCAGCATACCTCGACTGGGATAAGCGGCTTGGATAATGGATGGATGGATGGATGAATGGATGAATGGGTTTATCAGTAAATGAAAAAAAACAAAGCTCGAAGCAGCTCAGTGGTTGAGAGAACAGACTTATTCAAGACAGCGTTCATCCTTTATTCAAGTACAAGACATAAATACCAGTTTACAGGCCCTCAGGTATCATCAGTCGCCATCACCCCTGTGCCTTAGCCACACCCCTGTTAGCAATGTCTTACTTTAATGGCCAAAGTCGATTTGACTTTGAAGGTTTCAAACATTTCAGCTGGATTAGCTCCATCAGTTGAAATGACAGATCTGAGTCTCATAATGTCCTGGACACCGATAAGTGAATATCAGTGAATGAATTCCATCTCCTCTTGTTGTCTCCAGGTTACTACACCTGTGTGGAGGTGATCTTCACCCTGAGGCGGCAGGTTGGTTTCTACATGATGGGAGTTTACGCGCCCACGCTGCTCATTGTGGTCCTCTCCTGGCTGTCATTCTGGATCAACCCAGATGCCAGCGCCGCCCGTGTCCCGCTGGGTATGCATCACATCACCCGATCCCACCCGCCTTCACCGTCAACCAGGGGTGTACTGGGGTACTGGGAAAGAAATTCAGCCTTAGGCTTATCTGCTGGGACTGGCCCGGGGTGTTGGTGAGGGTTGATTACATATGACTACAGTTGGGAGGGGGGAGGTGTTAATGTCATTACAGGACGTAGCCCACTACATTAGCACCCTAGTCCTCGCTGGTTGTGATGTAGTCTTGTATTGTTGACCAGTGATTCTGAACGTGTTCAGGGGCTGTTGCAATGGAAAGTACCACTTACCCGTTCCAAGACGTGTGTCATCAGGCACAGACTTACACTGGAACACGCCATAATAATAACAACAACAATAATAATAATAACAATAATAGCTAATAATAACAACAATAATAACAATAATTATAATGATAATAATAATAACAACATCAATAACAATAATGATAATAACAATAACAGTAATAATAATAATGTATTACATTCATGTAGCGCTTTATCTAGACACCCAAAGCGCTTCATAGTGCAGGGGGGGAAATTCACCTCAACCACCACCAATGTGTAGCACCCACCTGGGTGATGCGCAGCAGCCGTTTTGGGCTAGAACACAGAAGTAGCCTATCTTTGGGGTCATTTTGTAAGCACAAGTTATAGCAGTTTTAACTAAACGTGTGCCTGACCTGGATTTAACCTCCACCTTCCCGCTTCAGTCAGCTCCTGTTAAACAGCGTTGCGGGCCACTTTACGGTGGTGATGCCCAAACAGTACATCGATTTTCTCCCATGGCGCGTGTGCAACTGCTGCCGTGGGCTGTGTATCACAAAGACCTGAGGGGGACCTTTAGTTTGACACGCTTGCAGCTGATGTATGGACTCAGAGGACAACAAGCACCATTACAGAGGGGAGCACATGGCAAAGCTAGCTAGCTAGCTATACTTAGCACAAAAAGTAAGGAAATGTGTGTGTGGTAGATTATTTCTTTGCTGTAACAATGCTTCTTGGCAATAAATCTTATAGCGTTGGAAAGCCTGTTTATTTGCCTTTTAAATGGGGCCACATGTGTAAGGAACACGCATTTGTGGGATGAGCAGCAGAGCTCAGTATGTGGGTTGCACCCATGAAACATTTACCAAATCTTCTCTGCCAATGCCAAACAGCTTATTTTGCTGTTGCTATTGACTCTTGTTTTGAGCTTCTGGTACCCCAGGTGCTGACAATCAGCTGCCTGATAGATGTACTGCCAAGAAGCATTGTTACAACAAAGAAATAATCTACCAAACACACATTTCTTTACTTTGTGTGCTAAGTTTAGTTAGCCTAGTTTTACTCATGACATATGACTAATCCCTGGAACATAATCGCTACTTGCTCGTCCTCTACCTTTCTAACTGAACAGTGCCTCACTCCACCTACACATGCAGCACAGGTGTGGCGTGGGTCTGGACGGTTCCATGCTTGTTTACATTTTGTCTCTCATGCCTGCTTCCTTTTTTCTTTGACTTTTGGACCTTCCTTTACTTGTAGGCATTTTCTTGTCCATGGCTTTTCGTTGCCCAACTTGGTTGGGATTGGCCAGTGAGCCCAAACCTGGAGCATGCTCTCATGCGCACCCCGAATGATAGGCTCATAGGGCCTGTCATGGATTTTTTTGACGGTGCACCGCCCCACCGATGACATAGCCCACCGGGATTTGTCCCAGTGTGCCCGATGGCCAGTACAACACTGCCGCCAGCCTGCACTCACCCACACACACAATGTTTGCCTCGGTTTTATAACGGTGTTGATTGTGTTCACCTGGGACTCGCTGCTGTGTCATGCCGTTGGTATCTTTTTAACCGTACATTTGGTAAAAAGGGGGGCTTTGTAAATCCTTCTCCATCATGGTTCATCACGACTACACGATTTAGACAAACTGTTAGTGCCAGTCTGGAATTTATGATTTAATACCAGCAACTTCATCACTTCCTCAGGGTGTCATTGGACTGCGACACACTGTTTTACACTGTTGTTTATTTGTGATCAGTGTGTTAGCGTGTGTTGTGCACATTGATTC
Organism: Lampris incognitus; assembly: GCF_029633865.1. Taxonomy (NCBI): domain Eukaryota; kingdom Metazoa; phylum Chordata; class Actinopteri; order Lampriformes; family Lampridae; genus Lampris; species Lampris incognitus. The sequence continues at coordinate 1,261,039 of NC_079211.1, read as the reverse complement.
ATTTACCTATCTTTCATACAGAAGTGCTGGAGCCATGACATGCACTTTCATGTCGCACTCGCAAAATACAGCGATCGATGGTGTTAGGTTACTACTGCTGGTGTTGTCTTTATGTTGTCTTTATGCGTGTTCAATAATCCAGGTAAGGAAATCACAGAAAGTTGAATCAGTTCATCTGGACACAACGTTTATTGACAGAAACATTTCATCATCATCTAAGTGACCTCTTCAGTCTCACCTAACTGCAGGTGTCCCACCCTTATAAACAATACAGTGACTGCAGGTGTCCCCAGCCTTATAACTAATACAGTGTGTTTATAAACAACACAGTGTGTTTATAAACAATCTACTACTTTCGGCTGCTCCCGTTAGGGGTCGCCACAGCGGATCATCCGTTATAAACAATACAGTGGCATAACGACCCAAACTAACGACCAGTTGTGTGTAGTTGGTTCAGTATCAGACATCAACACACGAAGCAGAGGAACAGGGGAGCATGTACTTTACGTAGCACTGTTTTTCATAGACACATTTTACTTCTTCTACCCCTTCTACACATGCGTAACTCACCGTACCTGGAACATATTAACCATAGTAGTGCCACCTAGCGGTCCCCAACATAAATAGCTTTAACAGAACACAATGCATCACTACGTATGTATATGGACACAACATCTTCCCCTTTTGAACAAAGAATACTTCTAGTACCTTAGTACTGATAGTATTACACTGAATAATGTATTTAACCCAATAACATCATTCACTCTTTACATTTTCTTTTCCCTCCCCAAATTAGTCAGCAGTATTTTCTTTCCACTTTCCCATGACAAAGTCTGATCCAGCTAGGTGGATTTCTAATCCTGGTAAACCTGAGCTGTTTATCAGAGTTAGAATCAGGTGGTTTATCAGTATCTGCTTTAGTACAGTCCATTGCTCTGTCAGAGTCAGTATCCGGGATCAACTCTGGCAGTGCAGATAAGCGTGAGGCGTTCCGGATCCTTCCATCATTCAGCAAGTAAGTGTTTGGTCCTTTCTTTGTCACAACAATCCTTGGTTTTGTGAACTTCAGTTCTCCTTTCTTTACTTTCCATGGCTTCCTAATCCGTACTTTGTCAGCGGACTGGAAGTCGGTTGATTTAGCGTGTCTGTGAGCATCTGTGTATTCTTTCGTCTTCACTTGTTTTTGCTTCACTCTTTCACACACAGCGTGTCCGTCTTTTGGAGGTGTTCTAATTTGTCAACCATAGAGCAGTTCTGAAGGGGATACTTCTTAGAATGAGGCATTGCTCTGTAATCCATCAGGTAAATTCTCAGGAATGATTTCCAGGGTTCTCTTTGGATTGATGCGGTCTGTAGGCAGTTTTTAAGGCTTCTGTTGAATCTCTCAACTTCTCCATTGGCTCTTGGATAATAAACTGATGATCTCAGGTGTCTGATTTCCCTCTTTTTGAGAAAGTCAGAGAGAACTCAAAGGACACTCAGATCAGTGAGAATGGTTGCAACGGATTCCACATTCTCTGCACATGCAGTGTCTGTCAGGGAAGTGGGAGTCTAGATAGACAGTCAGCAACATAGTTCAAAGATCCAGTTCTGTATTCAACATCATAGGCAAACTCCATCAGGCCAGCAGACCATCTGGCTATCCGGAGACCAGCGCGGTTATTGCCCTTGGTAGTCAGGAGTGTCATAAGTGCTTGATGATCGGTGCGTAACAGGAATTTCCTTCCCCACAGCCATGTGTGCCATTTCTCAGCAGACCAGACGCAGGCCAGGGCTTCCTTCTCGACGATGGAATATTTTCTCTCAGTGTCCAACAGACTGCAAGATGCAAAAGCAACAGTCTGTTCCTCACCAGTACTGTCCAGCTGAGTCAAGATGGCACCTAGCCCGTAGTTTGAAGCAGCTGTAGCGACTATGGTAGGCTTGTTGGGGTCGAACAGCACTAGAGCAGGGCTATTCACGATCATCTGCTTGACTTGGTCAAATGCTGCTTGAGCTGCATCGTTCCACTGGAATGAACTGTCCTTTCGCAGCAGAGCTCTGACAGGTTCAACAACAGTTACGTAGTTGGGCACAAACTTGCTGTACCATGCACTCAGACCAAGAAATGAGTGCAGGGTTGCAGGATCAGTAGGGGATGGGGCATTCAGGATAGCAGTGACATGAGAGTCATCTGGCTGCAGACTTTCTGTACTGATCTTTTGGCCAAGAAAGCTCAGAGTAGTTTGACGGAGCTGACATTTGTCAACATTGAGTTTCAGTCCCGCTTCATTGATTTTGTGCAGCACTGCACGGAGATTCGGCTCATGTTCAGCTTCTGAGGATCCGTAGATGATTACATCATCGAGGTAAAATTGCACCCCTTTGAGGCCACTGAGGATCGTTGTCATCATCTTCTGAAATGTAGCAGGGGCAGAACTCAGTCCATAAGGAACTCTGCAGTATTGGTACAGTCCTTCATGCGTAATGAAAGCGGTGAGCCCTCTGCTCTCTTCATGCAGCTTCAGTTGATGGTATGCAGATTTGAGATCCAGGGTAGAGAACATGACAGATCCCTGCAGCTCAGACAGTATGTCCTCAATCATTGGTGAAGGATGGCTGTCAACGACTACTGCTTTGTTAGATTCCCTCAAATCGACGCACATGCGTATGCCACCTGTCTTCTTCTTAGTCACTACAATTGGGGATACCCATTCAGATGCATCAGCTTTCTCAATAATCCCATTTTCCTCCAGGTTCTTGAGTTCATCAGAAATGTTGACGCTTTTGTTGTACCGGCTTCACTTCTGGTCGTACCTTCACGTTGTGTACAAAGTCCTTTGCACATCCAAATGCAGCTGGAGTGTCACTTTTCTGTTTGCTGGTAGTGTTGGTGGAGTGTCGCACAGACATCGGCAGTCTCCGGTATTAACTGTCCTCCTTTGATCTGTAGCTGGAGAGCAGTCACCAGGTCCATTCCTAGTATAGGTGTCCCTGTTTTCACTATGTAAAAGTCTATGGGGGCACTCTTGTCATAGTAAGTCATGTCAGCTTTAAGACATCCTAACACATTCAGCTTCTCTCTGGAATATGTAACAAGCTGCATTCAAGGTTCACTTAGCTTACTTGAACCAACATATTCACTGTAAACATTCTCAGGCAATATAGAAACTCCAGACCCTGTATCAACAAGTAACTCAACAGTACATGCCTATGCAGTAGTAGGTGCAGTAATAGTAGCAGTACACATTAGCTCAGCAGCTGTTTCAGTAGTAGAACTAACAGTTAAGACAGTAATATCAGGCACAGTCACTTCATTCACAGACTTTTGGGAGGATTTGCACACTCTAGAAAAATGTCCCATCTTACCACATGTTTTACATTTGCAGTCCTTCGCAGGGCAGGATTTATCATTAGCTAGATGGTCAGCTGAATCACAACGACAGCATGTTGGGTTGCATCCATTTTCTGAACGGTCTTGTATTTTGGCTTGCGCCTTCTTTTGCACTTGAACGGCGGCGACGTGCTTTGTGTCACCATCAGCAATGACTTTTGCATCAGCTATAGCAGCTTCAGTACGCCTAGCTACTTCCAAAGCTCTATCAAGTGTCAGGTCCTCCTCCATTAACAGTCTCTCACATTATATACAAGGATTATTTGTCTTCTCTACGATCTGATCATGCAGCATTTCACTTTCCATATTGACAAACTTACATCTCCTCACGAGCTCTCGCAGCGCTGCCACATAGTGATCCGTTGACTCACCCACAGCTTGAGCTCGTTGCCTAAAGCGGTACCTCTCGGCGACAACGTTCAGTTTGGGGGTGAAATACGCCTCCAAAGCCTGCACAGATCCATCGTAGGTATCAGCCGTGAGCGGCAAGGTGCTGTAGATTCTTTGTCCCTCTGTTCCTAAGCAGAGAACAAGCAAGGCTCTCTGTCTCTCAGGGCAGGGAAGCCACTTCCCCGATAGCAAGCAGGTAATTGTAGAACAACTTTTTCCACACAGCAAATGTGGTTTTCGGTTCACCTGGGCACTCCAGGAACACGGCAGGAGGTTGCAAGGAGAGCAAAGCCATCTCTTCGTCACTACTACTCTCGTCGCCACTTTGTTGTGTATTTGGTTCAGTATCAGACATCAACACACGACGCAGAGGAACAGGGGAGCATGTACTTTACGTAGCACTGTTTTTCATAGACACGTTTTACTTCTTCTACTCCTTCTACACATGCGTAACTCACAGTACCTGGAACATATTAACCATAGTAGTGCCACCTAGCGGTCTCCAACGTAAATAGCTTTAACGGAACACAATGTATCACTATGTATGTATATGAACACAACACCAGTTTCATATGCAAATATGGGCGTGAATTTTCAGTGGCCATGTGTACTATGGTCATGGGTACTATTCACAGAGGATTTGGGAAGGGTTGCAATCACAGCATTGTAAGATGGCAACAGATGTACTATTTGAAGTACAAGTGCCATCCTGTTACTTTTGGAACTTTTATCTCATTTGAGGTTTTATGTTTTTTAATCACTGGCCCTCCCCCTTCACTCTGCATCTTCATTGGCAGGCCCCCTAGTTCAGTTAGTTTTATCTCTTGAGTTTTCTGACCTTTTATCTGTTGTCATGCCAGAATGTGACAGGGTGCTTGATGATTTTAATATTCATGTCTGCTGTCCTTCCCATTCCCTCACCTCACATGTTTTGGATCTTATAGACTCTTTTAACTTCATTCAATCTGTTAAAGGGACCGCACATTCCAAAGGCCACATCTTAGACCTTGTACTCGCAATGGTTTCTCTCTCAGATGTCTTGATCTGGTGGATATGCCTGTATCTGACCATAAAGCTGTCATTTTCGAAGTCCCCTACAGCTTTCTGTTCCTAGTCACTATCCTAAAACACGCTCTCACATTTTCAGCGCTGGTTCTGCAGTTAAATTCTGTGATACTTTTAATTCGTCATCCTTTAATCCCTCTTTATCCCCCCTCAATCCAGATGCACTATTAAATTCATTCAGTGATCAGTGCCAATCCATCCTCGACCAAATTACACCGTTTAAAACTAGGAAACAAAAATCCAATAACCTCCCCTGGCTGAATGATCGCACCTGTGCCCTTAGAAGGCTGTAGAAAAACAGAACGACAATGGAAGGCCAACAAGTCCGAATGAACACATAACACCCTTAAAACCAAATGGTAATTTACCAGTATGCAGTGAAGGATGTGAGATCAGTCTACTTCTTTGAACTGATATCAAGAAATAACCACAATCCTGATGTTCTCTTCAGGGTAATTGATCCTCATTAATGGTCCCTCCACTTCTCTCTTCTTCTTTTTTTTTTTTTTGGCTCCCCCTTTTTCTTTTTCTTTTTTCTTTTCTCCTCAATTGTACTTGTCCAATTACCCAACTCTTCCGAGCTGTCCCGGTCTCTGCTCCACCCCCTCTGCCGCCCCGGGGAGGGCTGCAAACTACCACATGCCTCCTCTAATTCATGTGGAGTCGCCAGCCGCTTCTTTTCACCTGAGAGTGAGGAGTTTCACCAGGGGGACGTAGCGCGTGGGAGGATCACACTATTCCCCCCAGTTACCCCTCTGTCCTGAACAGGCGCCCCGGCCGACCAGAGGAGGCGCTAGTGCAGCGACCAGGACACATACCCACGTCTGGCTTCCCACCCACAGACACGGCCAATTGTGTCTGTAGGGACGGCCAACCAAGCCGGAGGTAACATGGGTATTCGAACTGGCGATCCCCGTGTTGGTAGGCAACAGAATAGAGCGCCACGCCACCCAGATGCCCCTCCACTTCTCTTCTTGAACCCGATGTTGAGTTGCCGAAAAATGTCTCACTGATTTTGTAAATAAGGTGGAGAATATCAGGTGCCAAATCAGGCTAGGTTCTTGCATTCATTCCATTCCCCAGGTAAGGAAATTCTGCCTCCTTCACCCAGTTTCAACCAATTACAATTTTGGTGTTAAGAGAGTACAGTCTCCAATATGAACTCCTCCTCCTGCATCTTGGATATCATTCCCACTAAGCTGCTCAAGAAGGTATTTTCAACTATCAGCCCCATTATTCCTCAAATTCTTAATAATTCTCTGGCCTCTGGTTCTTTTCCACACAATTTTAAGCATGCCATCATTCACCCATTGCTTAAGAAACCTAATTTAGATCCCCTGTCCCTAAGTAACTACAGACCAATCTCCAAATTGTCTTTTCTATCTAAGGTTTTGGAGAGGTTAATTTCTTCTCAGTTGATTTCTTTTATGGACACTAATAGTGTTTGCTAACAGTTTCCAGTCTGGTTTTAGAGCACTTCATAGTACTGAGACAGCTCTAGTTAAGGTCACTAATGACCTACTGCTGACTGCAGACAGAGGTGACTGCTTGATTTCAGTTCTGGCCAGGTCATTCAAAATCACAATGTGCTCTACCATTTTTATGCTGACGACACTTAGTTATACATGCCACTAAAACCCACAGATCCTAGCGCCCTAGCAAATCTCACAACTTGCCTCTCTGAAATTAAATCCTGGATGTCTGAAATTGTTCTAAAATTTAATGACGATGAATCTGAGGTCATTCTGTTCGATCCTGAGAATTCCATCAGCCCTTTTGATACTAATGTTCGTGGTCTATCTGGTAGTCTTAATCTGGCTAGGAATCTTGGGGTAATATTAGATGCTAACCTCCAGCTCAAGCGTATCTCCAAAATTAGGCAATTTTAATCAATTGCTGATCTGCAAAAGTTAAACATGCTTTTAGCTATGCTCGACTTGACTGTTGTAATGCACTTTATTCTGGTATCAGCAAGGGCTCCCTCCACCGTCTGCAGTTGGTACAGCATACCACTGCTCGGCTCATTAACGGGACAAAGAGGAAAGACCATATCACTCATGGGCTTGCCTCCCTACACTGACTCCCTGTTATACTTCGAATTGATTTTAAGATTTTATTGCTCACTTTTAAGGCTTTAAATGGTCTTGCTCCTACATACATTTGTGATTTGTTGACCTGTAGTACACCCTCTCGGCCATTAAGACCTGCAGAAGGAGCCCTGCTAGTTATTCCCAGCTCTCGGTTTGTTACAAAGGGTGATTGGGCTTTTGCTGTTAGAGCCCCCACACTCTGGAACACTCGTCCTGCTGAGCTAAGACGAACTAAGTATTTAGCTTCTTTTAAATCTCGTCTTAAAACTTTTCTTTTTATGAAAGCTTTTACAAATGTTTGATATTTGTTTTTATTTATTTATACCATTTATTTTCACTCTTACTTATTTGGTCTTACTCTTATTTTTGCCTTGTCTGGTTTTATTTCTTTGTAAAGCACTTTGTAACATTGTTTTAGAAAAGTGCTGTATAAATAAAGTCATTATTATTATTATAATTATTATCATCATCATCTATGTGAAGAGGGAATGACCATCCCTGAACCGAGGGGGGGCTAAAAGTACATCTGTCGCCATCTTACAATGGTGTGATTGCAACTATTCCCCAACCCTCTGTGAATAGTACACATGGCCATTGAAACTCTAGTTAATGGTCACGGCAGTTTGCATATGAAACCGATCGTTTTTTTCGGTCTTTATGCCACTGTATTGTTTATTGAGCATGCATAAAAATGTATTGTTTATAAGGGTGGGGACACCTGCAGTCACTATATTGTTTATAAGGGTGGGGACACCTGCAGTCACTGTATTGTTTGTAAGGGTGGGGACACCTGCAGTCACTGTATTGTTTATAAGGGTGGGGACACCTGCAGCCACTGTATTGTTTATAAGGGTGGGACACCTGTAGACAGTTGAGACTGAAGAGGTCACTTAGATGAGTGATGAAACGTTTCTCCCAGTAAATGTAGTGTCCAGATGAACTGATTCAACTTTCTACGATACTACTGGTGTTGTTATAACTACACCATAGGAAGAACTGGACACAGTCACAAACCATTTAACCGGGTTGAAGAAACAACTGGCAGAATATTGGCTAAATCGTCAATGTTGTAAAGGGGAGAGGTGTATGTCCTGTCTCGAAGCAATATTTCAATTAGAAATTGCCCAATAACAACCCCTCACCACATTTACTATTATTACCAGTATCACTGCGATTACTACTACCTCCACCATTACTACTATCTTTACCACCACCATCCACCTGCATGACTTCAATCACAGTGAAAACACCGAGGGCGAGTCAAGCATGGTGTCATGTCTGACGTTCGCCTGTCCGTGATGAATCACTGAAGATAGCCGAGACCGGCAGATGGTTCTCAGCGGTGTTCTGGCTCTAACTTCTCCTACAGGAACTCAGAAACAGGACTTCAGAATCAGAGCCACACTTTGCTGGTTTCACTCGGAATCACTGGACAAAAGATCTTCACTGTCACGTTCTCTAACTAAACCTTTATATGTTATGTCCTCACAACACCTGTCTGTCCTCCAACAAGGAGCATGGATGGTTTTTCCTCAGTCTGTAAAATTAAAAAAGGGGGTTTGCTTTGACCCTCGCTACCTAATTCTTCATTCAGACAGCTGAGCTGTGATGTCAACAAGCTGAGCACACAAACATCGTTCTGGTCACATTTCCTTTCTGTGGCCAACATTTTTCAAGGACATCCACTACAAATCACCTGTGGTAGGAGCTAACGCTGGGACAGCTAGCTGCAGGGACGCCAGGTCCTACATAAAACCTGGTTAATGTTGGTTTAGTTTATTCTAGTTTAATTTATTCCGGTTTATTAAGGTTAGGAGCAGATACCCTAACACAACTCCCACAGCAGACATCAGAGACAGAACAAGCTCATTCTTCATCTTCATCATAACACCATAACCTCCACAATGATGGGATTCAGCTAAAATTAACATTTGACTATCTCTTTAAAAAGCTTATTTACAATGCATTTTGAAGACAACTTTCTTCAAAGAGTGTCAGGAGTGATTTGTGACAGAAGGGTACCAGCAAGAGTTAAAGGGAAGGTTTACAAGATGGTTGTGAGACCAGCTATGTTGTATGGTTTGGAGACAGTGGCACTGATGAAAACACAGGAGGTGGAGCTGGAGGTGGCAGAGTTGAAGATGCTAAGATTTTCATTGGGAGTGATGAAGAAGGACAGGATTAGGAACGATTATATCAGAGGGACAGCTCAGGTTGGACAGTTTGGAGACAAAGCAAGAGAGACAAGATTGAGATGGTTTGGACATGTGTGGAGGAGAGATGCTGGGTATATTGAGGGAAGGATGCTGAATATGGAGCTGCCAGGGAAGAGGAAAAGAGGAAGGCCAAAGAGGAGGTTTATGGATGTGGTGAGGGAGGACATGCAGGTGGCTGGTGTGACAGAGGACGATGCAGAAGACAGGAAGAGATGAAGACGGATGATCCGCTGTGGCGAGCCCCAACGGGAGAAGCTGAAAGTACTAGTGGTAGTAGTAGTAGTAGTAGATTTGAAGAAAACTTTCATATTTACCATAAGATTGGTTGTATTTTTGGGCCCTACATGTTCTGTCTGGCTGAGCGATGTTTCCTTTTATCGTTGTGGCTGTTACTAAGAAGAGTTCCCACAACATGTGCTGACAAACATCTGTCCTGGGTGACATAATGATAATTCCACAGATAAAGTTCTTTAAAGCTGCAATGTGGAATATTTTGGCTTTCTCAAAATGACTGATAATTATAACATGACCAGAAAGAAATCACAACATAATGAGTAGATAGCTTAATATGACTGGTCAGTAGTCACAGTAGTTATCAGTCGCTCACTCGGCATCATCATCAGCTGTGATGTTGGCCCCTGAAAAACATGCTCAACAACGGTCCGCCATTTCTCTCTCCTCGCGTGTTCTGGTGGCCCCATTTTACCCATGATCCTCCAGTGTGAGATGCTGTCCATGTAGGAGAGTACTGGTCTGCCTCAATCGCCCTTTGCCTTCAGCGTTGCCTTACAGCATGTCTGTGAATGTTCTTATTCATCCAGGTCATGGTTATTCCGTCTTCGGGTCTGAATGGTGGACAGAAGGGTCATGTTTGGTCCGGGGTGGTGTAGCACACCTTCATTTGGAAATAGTTCTGTCTTCATGTCTGAATGGTGGACAGAAGAGTCATGTTGGTCCAGGGTGCTGTAGCACACCTTCATTTGGAAATAGTTCTGTCTTCAGGTCTGAATGGTGGACAGAAGGGTCATGTTGGTCCAGGGAGCTGTAGCACACCTTCATTTGGAAATAGTTCTGTCTTCAGGTCTGAATGGTGGACAGAAGGGTCATGTTTGGTCCGGGGTGGTGTAGCACACCTTCATTTGGAAATAGTTCCGTCTTCATGTCTGAATGGTGGACAGAAGAGTCATGTTGGTCCAGGGTGGTGTAGCACACCTTCATTTGGAAATAGTTCTGTCTTCATGTCTGAATGGTGGACATAAGGGTCATGTTGGTCCAGGGTGCTGTAGCACACCTTCATTTGGAAATAGTTCTGTCTTCAGGTCTGAATGGTGGACAGAAGGGTCATGTTTGGTCCAGGGTGCTGTAGCACACCTTCATTTGGAAATAGTTCTGTCTTCATGTCTGAATGGTGGACAGAAGGGTCATGTTGGTCCAGGGTGCTGTAGCACATCTTCATTTGGAAATAGTTCTGTCTTCATGTCTGAATGGTGGACAGAAGAGTCATGTTGGTCCAGGGTGCTGTAGCACACCTTCATTTGGAAATAGTTCTGTCTTCATGTCTGAATGGTGGACAGAAGGGTCATGTTGGTCCAGGGAGCTGTAGCACACCTTCATTTGGAAATAGTTCTGTCTTCAGGTCTGAATGGTGGACAGAAGGGTCATGTTTGGTCCGGGGTGGTGTAGCACACCTTCATTTGGAAATAGTTCCGTCTTCATGTCTGAATGGTGGACAGAAGAGTCATGTTGGTCCAGGGTGCTGTAGCACACCTTCATTTGGAAATAGTTCTGTCTTCATGTCTGAATGGTGGACAGAAGGGTCATGTTGGTCCAGGGAGCTGTAGCACACCTTCATTTGGAAATAGTTCTGTCTTCAGGTCTGAATGGTGGACAGAAGGGTCATGTTTGGTCCGGGGTGGTGTAGCACACCTTCATTTGGAAATAGTTCCGTCTTCATGTCTGAATGGTGGACAGAAGAGTCATGTTGGTCCAGGGTGCTGTAGCACACCTTCATTTGGAAATAGTTCTGTCTTCAGGTCTGAATGGTGGACATAAGGGTCATGTTGGTCCAGGGTGCTGTAGCACACCTTCATTTGGAAATAGTTCTGTCTTCAGGTCTGAATGGTGGACAGAAGGGTCATGTTTGGTCCAGGGTGCTGTAGCACACCTTCATTTGGAAATAGTTCTGTCTTCATGTCTGAATGGTGGACAGAAGGGTCATGTTGGTCCAGGGTGCTGTAGCACATCTTCATTTGGAAATAGTTCTGTCTTCATGTCTGAATGGTGGACAGAAGGGTCATGTTTGGTCCGGGGTGGTGTAGCACACCTTCATTTGGAAATAGTTCCGTCTTCATGTCTGAATGGTGGACAGAAGAGTCATGTTGGTCCAGGGTGCTGTAGCACACCTTCATTTGGAAATAGTTCTGTCTTCATGTCTGAATGGTGGACATAAGGGTCATGTTGGTCCAGGGTGCTGTAGCACACCTTCATTTGGAAGTAGTTCTGTCTTCAGGTCTGAATGGTGGACAGAAGGGTCATGTTTGGTCCAGGGTGCTGTAGCACACCTTCATTTGGAAATAGTTCTGCCTTCATGTCTGAATGGTGGACAGAAGGGTCATGTTGGTCCAGGGTGCTGTAGCACACCTTCATTTGGAAATGGTTCTGTCTTCATGTCTGAATGGTGGACAGAAGGGTCATGTTGGTCCAGGGTGCTGTAGCACACCTTCATTTGGAAATAGTTCTGTCCTCATGTCTGGATGGTGGACAGAAGAGTCATGTGGGTCCAGGGTGCTGTAGCACACCTTCATTTGGAAATAGTTCTGTCTTCATGTCTGAATGGTGGACAGAAGGGTCATGTTGGTCCAGGGTGCTGTAGCACACCTTCATTTGGAAATAGTTCTGTCTTCAGGTCTGAATGGTGGACAGAAGGGTCATGTTGGTCCAGGGAGCTGTAGCACCCCTTCATTTGGAAATAGTTCTGTCTTCATGTCTGAATGGTGGACAGAAGGGTCATGTTGGTCCAGGGTGCTGTAGCACACCTTCATTTGGAAATAGTTCTGTCTTCAGGTCTGAATGGTGGACAGAAGGGTCATGTTGGTCCAGGGAGCTGTAGCACACCTTCATTTGGAAATAGTTCTGTCTTCATATCTGAATGGTGGACAGAAGGGTCATGTTGGTCCAGGGTGCTGTAGCACCCCTTCATTTGGAAATAGTTATGTCTTCATGTCTGAATGGTGGACAGAAGGGTCATGTTGGTCCAGGGTGCTGTAGCACACCTTCATTTGGAAATAGTTCTGTCTTCAGGTCTGAATGGTGGACAGAAGGGTCATGTTTGGTCCAGGGTGCTGTAGCACACCTTCATTTGGAAATAGTTCTGTCTTCATGTCTGAATGGTGGACAGAAGGGTCATGTTTGTTCCAGGGAGCTGTAGCGCATCTTCATTTGGAAATAGTTCTGTCTTCAGGTCTGAATGGTGGACAGAAGGGTCATGTTGGTCCAGGGAGCTGTAGCGCATCTTCATTTGGAAATAGTTCTGTCTTCATGTCTGAATGGTGGACAGAAGGGTCATGTTGGTCCAGGGTGCTGTAGCACCCCTTCATTTGGAAATAGTTCTGTCTTCATGTCTGAATGGTGGACAGAAGGGTCATGTTGGTCCAGGGAGCTGTAGCACACCTTCATTTGGAAATAGTTATGTCTTCATGTCTGAATGGTGGACAGAAGGGTCATGTTGGTCCAGGGTGCTGTAGCACATCTTCATTTGGAAATAGTTCTGTCTTCATGTCTGAATGGTGGACAGAAGAGTCATGTTGGTCCAGGGTGCTGTAGCACACCTTCATTTGGAAATAGTTCTGTCTTCAGGTCTGAATGGTGGACAGAAGGGTCATGTTGGTCCAGGGTGCTGTAGCACACCTTCGTTTGGAAATAGTTCTGTCTTCATGTCTGAATGGTGGACAGAAGGGTCATGTTGGTCCAGGGTGCTGTAGCACATCTTCATTTGGAAATAGTTCTGTCTTCATGTCTGAATGGTGGACAGAAGAGTCATGTTGGTCCAGGGTGCTGTAGCACACCTTCATTTGGAAATAGTTCTGTCTTCAGGTCTGAATGGTGGACAGAAGGGTCATGTTGGTCCAGGGTGCTGTAGCACATCTTCATTTGGAAATAGTTCTGTCTTCATGTCTGAATGGTGGACAGAAGAGTCATGTTGGTCCAGGGTGCTGTAGCACACCTTCATTTGGAAATAGTTCTGTCTTCATGTCTGAATGGTGGACAGCAGGGTCATGTTGGTCCAGGGTGCTGTAGCACACCTTCATTTGGAAATAGTTCTGTCTTCAGGTCTGAATGGTGGACAGAAGGGTCATGTTGGTCCAGGGTGCTGTATCACACCTTCATTTGGAAATGGTTCTGTCTTCATGTCTGAATGGTGGACAGAAGGGTCATGTTTGGTCCAGGGTGCTGTAGCACACCTTCATTTGGAAATAGTTCTGTCTTCATGTCTGAATGGTGGACAGAAGGGTCATGTTGGTCCAGGGTGCTGTAGCACATCTTCATTTGGAAATAGTTCTGTCTTCATGTCTGAATGGTGGACAGAAGGGTCATGTTGGTCCAGGGTGCTGTAGCACACCTTCATTTGGAAATAGTTCTGTCTTCATGTCTGAATGGTGGACAGAAGGGTCATGTTGGTCCAGGGTGCTGTAGCACACCTTCATTTGGAAATAGTTCTGTCCTCATGTCTGGATGGTGGACAGAAGAGTCATGTGGGTCCAGGGTGCTGTAGCACACCTTCATTTGGAAATAGTTCTGTCTTCATGTCTGAATGGTGGACAGAAGGGTCATGTTGGTCCAGGGTGCTGTAGCACACCTTCATTTGGAAATAGTTCTGTCTTCAGGTCTGAATGGTGGACAGAAGGGTCATGTTGGTCCAGGGAGCTGTAGCACCCCTTCATTTGGAAATAGTTCTGTCTTCATGTCTGAATGGTGGACAGAAGGGTCATGTTGGTCCAGGGTGCTGTAGCACACCTTCATTTGGAAATAGTTCTGTCTTCAGGTCTGAATGGTGGACAGAAGGGTCATGTTGGTCCAGGGAGCTGTAGCACACCTTCATTTGGAAATAGTTCTGTCTTCATATCTGAATGGTGGACAGAAGGGTCATGTTGGTCCAGGGTGCTGTAGCACCCCTTCATTTGGAAATAGTTATGTCTTCCTGTCTGAATGGTGGACAGAAGGGTCATGTTGGTCCAGGGTGCTGTAGCACACCTTCATTTGGAAATAGTTCTGTCTTCAGGTCTGAATGGTGGACAGAAGGGTCATGTTTGGTCCAGGGTGCTGTAGCACACCTTCATTTGGAAATAGTTCTGTCTTCATGTCTGAATGGTGGACAGAAGGGTCATGTTTGTTCCAGGGAGCTGTAGCGCATCTTCATTTGGAAATAGTTCTGTCTTCAGGTCTGAATGGTGGACAGAAGGGTCATGTTGGTCCAGGGAGCTGTAGCGCATCTTCATTTGGAAATAGTTCTGTCTTCATGTCTTAATGGTGGACAGAAGGGTCATGTCGGTCCAGGGTGCTGTAGCACCCCTTCATTTGGAAATAGTTCTGTCTTCATGTCTGAATGGTGGACAGAAGGGTCATGTTGGTCCAGGGAGCTGTAGCACACCTTCATTTGGAAATAGTTATGTCTTCATGTCTGAATGGTGGACAGAAGGGTCATGTTGGTCCAGGGTGCTGTAGCACATCTTCATTTGGAAATAGTTCTGTCTTCATGTCTGAATGGTGGACAGAAGAGTCATGTTGGTCCAGGGTGCTGTAGCACACCTTCATTTGGAAATAGTTCTGTCTTCAGGTCTGAATGGTGGACAGAAGGGTCATGTTGGTCCAGGGTGCTGTAGCACACCTTCGTTTGGAAATAGTTCTGTCTTCATGTCTGAATGGTGGACAGAAGGGTCATGTTGGTCCAGGGTGCTGTAGCACATCTTCATTTGGAAATAGTTCTGTCTTCATGTCTGAATGGTGGACAGAAGAGTCATGTTGGTCCAGGGTGCTGTAGCACACCTTCATTTGGAAATAGTTCTGTCTTCAGGTCTGAATGGTGGACAGAAGGGTCATGTTGGTCCAGGGTGCTGTAGCACATCTTCATTTGGAAATAGTTCTGTCTTCATGTCTGAATGGTGGACAGAAGAGTCATGTCGGTCCAGGGTGCTGTAGCACACCTTCATTTGGAAATAGTTCTGTCTTCATGTCTGAATGGTGGACAGAAGGGTCATGTTGGTCCAGGGTGCTGTAGCACACCTTCATTTGGAAATAGTTCTGTCTTCAGGTCTGAATGGTGGACAGAAGGGTCATGTTGGTCCAGGGTGCTGTAGCACACCTTCATTTGGAAATGGTTCTGTCTTCATGTCTGAATGGTGGACAGAAGGGTCATGTTTGGTCCAGGGTGCTGTAGCACACCTTCATTTGGAAATAGTTCTGTCTTCATGTCTGAATGGTGGACAGAAGGGTCATGTTGGTCCAGGGTGCTGTAGCACATCTTCATTTGGAAATAGTTCTGTCTTCATGTCTGAATGGTGGACAGAAGGGTCATGTTTGTCCAGGGTGCTGTAGCACACCTTCATTTGGAAATAGTTCTGTCTTCATGTCTGAATGGTGGACAGAAGGGTCATGTTGGTCCAGGGTGCTGTAGCACACCTTCATTTGGAAATAGTTCTGTCTTCAGGTCTGAATGGTGGACAGAAGGGTCATGTTGGTCCAGGGAGCTGTAGCACATCTTCATTTGGAAATAGTTCTGTCTTCAGGTCTGAATGGTGGACAGAAGGGTCATGTTGGTCCAGGGTGCTGTAGCACACCTTCATTTGGAAATAGTTCTGTCTTCATGTCTGAATGGTGGACAGAAGGGTCATGTTGGTCCAGGGTGCTGTAGCACACCTTCATTTGGAAATAGTTCTGTCTTCAGGTCTGAATGGTGGACAGAAGGGTCATGTTGGTCCAGGGAGCTGTAGCACACCTTCATTTGGAAATAGTTCTGTCTTCAGGTCTGAATGGTGGACAGAAGGGTCATGTTTGGTCCGGGGTGGTGTAGCACACCTTCATTTGGAAATAGTTCCGTCTTCATGTCTGAATGGTGGACAGAAGAGTCATGTTGGTCCAGGGTGCTGTAGCACACCTTCATTTGGAAATAGTTCTGTCTTCATATCTGAATGGTGGACAGAAGGGTCATGTTGGTCCAGGGTGCTGTAGCACCCCTTCATTTGGAAATAGTTATGTCTTCATGTCTGAATGGTGGACAGAAGGGTCATGTTGGTCCAGGGTGCTGTAGCACACCTTCATTTGGAAATAGTTCTGTCTTCAGGTCTGAATGGTGGACAGAAGGGTCATGTTGGTCCAGGGTGCTGTAGCACACCTTCGTTTGGAAATAGTTCTGTCTTCATGTCTGAATGGTGGACAGAAGGGTCATGTTGGTCCAGGGTGCTGTAGCACATCTTCATTTGGAAATAGTTCTGTCTTCATGTCTGAATGGTGGACAGAAGAGTCATGTTGGTCCAGGGTGCTGTAGCACACCTTCATTTGGAAATAGTTCTGTCTTCAGGTCTGAATGGTGGACAGAAGGGTCATGTTGGTCCAGGGTGCTGTAGCACATCTTCATTTGGAAATAGTTCTGTCTTCATGTCTGAATGGTGGACAGAAGAGTCATGTCGGTCCAGGGTGCTGTAGCACACCTTCATTTGGAAATAGTTCTGTCTTCATGTCTGAATGGTGGACAGAAGGGTCATGTTGGTCCAGGGTGCTGTAGCACACCTTCATTTGGAAATAGTTCTGTCTTCAGGTCTGAATGGTGGACAGAAGGGTCATGTTGGTCCAGGGTGCTGTAGCACACCTTCATTTGGAAATGGTTCTGTCTTCATGTCTGAATGGTGGACAGAAGGGTCATGTTTGGTCCAGGGTGCTGTAGCACACCTTCATTTGGAAATAGTTCTGTCTTCATGTCTGAATGGTGGACAGAAGGGTCATGTTGGTCCAGGGTGCTGTAGCACATCTTCATTTGGAAATAGTTCTGTCTTCATGTCTGAATGGTGGACAGAAGGGTCATGTTGGTCCAGGGTGCTGTAGCACACCTTCATTTGGAAATAGTTCTGTCTTCATGTCTGAATGGTGGACAGAAGGGTCATGTTGGTCCAGGGTGCTGTAGCACACCTTCATTTGGAAATAGTTCTGTCTTCAGGTCTGAATGGTGGACAGAAGGGTCATGTTGGTCCAGGGAGCTGTAGCACACCTTCATTTGGAAATAGTTCTGTCTTCAGGTCTGAATGGTGGACAGAAGGGTCATGTTTGGTCCGGGGTGGTGTAGCACACCTTCATTTGGAAATAGTTCCGTCTTCATGTCTGAATGGTGGACAGAAGAGTCATGTTGGTCCAGGGTGCTGTAGCACACCTTCATTTGGAAATAGTTCTGTCTTCATGTCTGAATGGTGGACATAAGGGTCATGTTGGTCCAGGGTGCTGTAGCACACCTTCATTTGGAAATAGTTCTGTCTTCAGGTCTGAATGGTGGACAGAAGGGTCATGTTTGGTCCAGGGTGCTGTAGCACACCTTCATTTGGAAATAGTTCTGTCTTCATGTCTGAATGGTGGACAGAAGGGTCATGTTGGTCCAGGGTGCTGTAGCACATCTTCATTTGGAAATAGTTCTGTCTTCATGTCTGAATGGTGGACAGAAGAGTCATGTTGGTCCAGGGTGCTGTAGCACACCTTCATTTGGAAATAGTTCTGTCTTCATGTCTGAATGGTGGACAGAAGGGTCATGTTGGTCCAGGGAGCTGTAGCACACCTTCATTTGGAAATAGTTCTGTCTTCAGGTCTGAATGGTGGACAGAAGGGTCATGTTTGGTCCGGGGTGGTGTAGCACACCTTCATTTGGAAATAGTTCCGTCTTCATGTCTGAATGGTGGACAGAAGAGTCATGTTGGTCCAGGGTGCTGTAGCACACCTTCATTTGGAAATAGTTCCGTCTTCATGTCTGAATGGTGGACATAAGGGTCATGTTGGTCCAGGGTGCTGTAGCACACCTTCATTTGGAAATAGTTCTGTCTTCAGGTCTGAATGGTGGACAGAAGGGTCATGTTTGGTCCAGGGTGCTGTAGCACACCTTCATTTGGAAATAGTTCTGTCTTCATGTCTGAATGGTGGACAGAAGGGTCATGTTAGTCCAGGGTGCTGTAGCACATCTTCATTTGGAAATAGTTCTGTCTTCATGTCTGAATGGTGGACAGAAGAGTCATGTTGGTCCAGGGTGCTGTAGCACACCTTCATTTGGAAATAGTTCTGTCTTCATGTCTGAATGGTGGACAGAAGGGTCATGTTGGTCCAGGGTGCTGTAGCACACCTTCATTTGGAAATGGTTCTGTCTTCATGTCTGAATGGTGGACAGAAGAGTCATGTTGGTCCAGGGTGCTGTAGCACACCTTCATTTGGAAATAGTTCTGTCCTCATGTCTGGATGGTGGACAGAAGAGTCATGTGGGTCCAGGGTGCTGTAGCACACCTTCATTTGGAAATAGTTCTGTCTTCATGTCTGAATGGTGGACAGAAGGGTCATGTTGGTCCAGGGTGCTGTAGCACACCTTCATTTGGAAATAGTTCTGTCTTCAGGTCTGAATGGTGGACAGAAGGGTCATGTTGGTCCAGGGAGCTGTAGCACCCCTTCATTTGGAAATAGTTCTGTCTTCATGTCTGAATGGTGGACAGAAGGGTCATGTTGGTCCAGGGTGCTGTAGCACACCTTCATTTGGAAATAGTTCTGTCTTCAGGTCTGAATGGTGGACAGAAGGGTCATGTTGGTCCAGGGAGCTGTAGCACACCTTCATTTGGAAATAGTTCTGTCTTCATATCTGAATGGTGGACAGAAGGGTCATGTTGGTCCAGGGTGCTGTAGCACCCCTTCATTTGGAAATAGTTATGTCTTCATGTCTGAATGGTGGACAGAAGGGTCATGTTGGTCCAGGGTGCTGTAGCACACCTTCATTTGGAAATAGTTCTGTCTTCAGGTCTGAATGGTGGACAGAAGGGTCATGTTTGGTCCAGGGTGCTGTAGCACACCTTCATTTGGAAATAGTTCTGTCTTCATGTCTGAATGGTGGACAGAAGGGTCATGTTTGTTCCAGGGAGCTGTAGCGCATCTTCATTTGGAAATAGTTCTGTCTTCAGGTCTGAATGGTGGACAGAAGGGTCATGTTGGTCCAGGGAGCTGTAGCGCATCTTCATTTGGAAATAGTTCTGTCTTCATGTCTGAATGGTGGACAGAAGGGTCATGTTGGTCCAGGGTGCTGTAGCACCCCTTCATTTGGAAATAGTTCTGTCTTCATGTCTGAATGGTGGACAGAAGGGTCATGTTGGTCCAGGGAGCTGTAGCACACCTTCATTTGGAAATAGTTATGTCTTCATGTCTGAATGGTGGACAGAAGGGTCATGTTGGTCCAGGGTGCTGTAGCACATCTTCATTTGGAAATAGTTCTGTCTTCATGTCTGAATGGTGGACAGAAGAGTCATGTTGGTCCAGGGTGCTGTAGCACACCTTCATTTGGAAATAGTTCTGTCTTCAGGTCTGAATGGTGGACAGAAGGGTCATGTTGGTCCAGGGTGCTGTAGCACACCTTCATTTGGAAATAGTTATGTCTTCATGTCTGAATGGTGGACAGAAGGGTCATGTTGGTCCAGGGTGCTGTAGCACATCTTCATTTGGAAATAGTTCTGTCTTCAGGTCTGAATGGTGGACAGAAGGGTCATGTTGGTCCAGGGAGCTGTAGCACACCTTCATTTGGAAATAGTTCTGTCTTCATGTCTGAATGGTGGACAGAAGGGTCATGTTGGTCCAGGGAGCTGTAGCACACCTTCATTTGGAAATAGTTCTGACTTCATGTCTGAATGGTGTACAGAAGGGTCATGTTGGTCCAGGGAGCTGTAGCACACCTTCATTTGGAAATAGTTCTGTCTTCATGTTGGTCCAGGGTGCTGTAGCACCCCTTCATTTGGAAATAGTTCTGTCTTCAGGTCTGAATGGTGGACAGAAGGGTCATGTTGGTCCAGGGAGCTGTAGCACACCTTCATTTGGAAATAGTTCTGTCTTCAGGTCTGAATGGTGGACAGAAGGGTCATGTTGGTCCAGGGAGCTGTAGCACCCCTTCATTTGGAAATAGTTCTGTCTTCATGTCTGAATGGTGGACAGAAGGGTCATGTTGGTCCCGGGAGCTGTAGCACCCCTTCATTTGGAAATAGTTCTGTCTTCATGTCTGAATGGTGGACAGAAGGGTCATGTTGGTCCAGGGAGCTGTAGCACACCTTCATTTGGAAATAGTTCTGTCTTCAGGTCTGAATGGTGGACAGAAGGGTCATGTTGGTCCAGGGAGCTGTAGCACAAACTTCATTTGGAAATAGTTCTGTCTTCATGTTGGTCCAGGGTGCTGTAGCACCCCTTCATTTGGAAATAGTTCTGTCTTCAGGTCTGAATGGTGGACAGAAGGGTCATGTTGGTCCAGGGAGCTGTAGCACACCTTCATTTGGAAATAGTTCTGTCTTCAGGTCTGAATGGTGGACAGAAGGGTCATGTTGGTCCAGGGAGCTGTAGCACCCCTTCATTTGGAAATAGTTCTGTCTTCATGTCTGAATGGTGGACAGAAGGGTCATGTTGGTCCAGGGAGCTGTAGCACCCCTTCATTTGGAAATAGTTCTGTCTTCATGTCTGAATGGTGGACAGAAGGGTCATGTTGGTCCAGGGAGCTGTAGCACACCTTCATTTGGAAATAGTTCTGTCTTCAGGTCTGAATGGTGGACAGAAGGGTCATGTTGGTCCAGGGTGCTGTAGCACCCCTTCATTTGGAAATAGTTATGTCTTCAGGTCTGAGTGGTGGACAGAAGGGTCATGTTGGTCCAGGGTGCTGTAGCACACCTTCATTTGGAAATAGTTATGGCTTCATGTCTGAATGGTGGACAGAAGGGTCATGTTGGTCCAGGGTGCTGTAGCACACCTTCATTTGGAAATAGTTCTGTCTTCAGGTCTGAATGCTGGACAGAAGGGTCATGTTGGTCCAGGGAGCTGTAGCACCCCTTCATTTGGAAATAGTTCTGTCTTCATGTCTGAATGGTGGACAGAAGGGTCATGTTGGTCCAGGGTGCTGTAGCACACCTTCATTTGGAAATAGTTCTGTCTTCAGGTCTGAATGGTGGACAGAAGGGTCATGTTGGTCCAGGGAGCTGTAGCACACCTTCATTTGAAATAGTTCTGTCTTCATGTCTGAATGTTGGACAGAAGGGTCATGTTGGTCCAGGGTGCTGTAGCACACCTTCATTTGGAAATAGTTCTGTCTTCAGGTCTGAATGGTGGACAGAAGGGTCATGTTGGTCCAGGGAGCTGTAGCACACCTTCATTTGGAAATAGTTATGTCTTCAGGTCTGAATGGTGGACAGAAGGGTCATGTTGGTCCAGGGTGCTGTAGCACACCTTCATTTGGAAATAGTTCTGTCTTCAGGTCTGAATGCTGGACAGAAGGGTCATGTTGGTCCAGGGAGCTGTAGCACCCCTTCATTTGGAAATAGTTCTGTCTTCATGTCTGAATGGTGGACAGAAGGGTCATGTTGGTCCAGGGTGCTGTAGCACACCTTCATTTGGAAATAGTTCTGTCTTCAGGTCTGAATGGTGGACAGAAGGGTCATGTTGGTCCAGGGAGCTGTAGCACACCTTCATTTGAAATAGTTCTGTCTTCATGTCTGAATGTTGGACAGAAGGGTCATGTTGGTCCAGGGTGCTGTAGCACACCTTCATTTGGAAATAGTTCTGTCTTCAGGTCTGAATGGTGGACAGAAGGGTCATGTTGGTCCAGGGAGCTGTAGCACACCTTCATTTGGAAATAGTTATGTCTTCAGGTCTGAATGGTGGACAGAAGGGTCATGTTGGTCCAGGGTGCTGTAGCACACCTTCATTTGGAAATAGTTCTGTCTTCAGGTCTGAATGCTGGACAGAAGGGTCATGTTGGTCCAGGGAGCTGTAGCACCCCTTCATTTGGAAATAGTTCTGTCTTCATGTCTGAATGGTGGACAGAAGGGTCATGTTGGTCCAGGGTGCTGTAGCACACCTTCATTTGGAAATAGTTCTGTCTTCAGGTCTGAATGGTGGACAGAAGGGTCATGTTGGTCCAGGGAGCTGTAGCACACCTTCATTTGAAATAGTTCTGTCTTCAGGTCTGAATGGTGGACAGAAGGGTCATGTTGGTCCAGGGAGCTGTAGCACACCTTCATTTGGAAATAGTTCTGTCTTCAGGTCTGAATGGTGGACAGAAGGGTCATGTTTGGTCCGGGGTGGTGTAGCACACCTTCATTTGGAAATAGTTCCGTCTTCATGTCTGAATGGTGGACAGAAGAGTCATGTTGGTCCAGGGTGCTGTAGCACACCTTCATTTGGAAATAGTTCTGTCTTCAGGTCTGAATGGTGGACATAAGGGTCATGTTGGTCCAGGGTGCTGTAGCACACCTTCATTTGGAAATAGTTCTGTCTTCAGGTCTGAATGGTGGACAGAAGGGTCATGTTTGGTCCAGGGTGCTGTAGCACACCTTCATTTGGAAATAGTTCTGTCTTCATGTCTGAATGGTGGACAGAAGGGTCATGTTGGTCCAGGGTGCTGTAGCACATCTTCATTTGGAAATAGTTCTGTCTTCATGTCTGAATGGTGGACAGAAGGGTCATGTTTGGTCCGGGGTGGTGTAGCACACCTTCATTTGGAAATAGTTCCGTCTTCATGTCTGAATGGTGGACAGAAGAGTCATGTTGGTCCAGGGTGCTGTAGCACACCTTCATTTGGAAATAGTTCTGTCTTCATGTCTGAATGGTGGACATAAGGGTCATGTTGGTCCAGGGTGCTGTAGCACACCTTCATTTGGAAGTAGTTCTGTCTTCAGGTCTGAATGGTGGACAGAAGGGTCATGTTTGGTCCAGGGTGCTGTAGCACACCTTCATTTGGAAATAGTTCTGCCTTCATGTCTGAATGGTGGACAGAAGGGTCATGTTGGTCCAGGGTGCTGTAGCACACCTTCATTTGGAAATGGTTCTGTCTTCATGTCTGAATGGTGGACAGAAGGGTCATGTTGGTCCAGGGTGCTGTAGCACACCTTCATTTGGAAATAGTTCTGTCCTCATGTCTGGATGGTGGACAGAAGAGTCATGTGGGTCCAGGGTGCTGTAGCACACCTTCATTTGGAAATAGTTCTGTCTTCATGTCTGAATGGTGGACAGAAGGGTCATGTTGGTCCAGGGTGCTGTAGCACACCTTCATTTGGAAATAGTTCTGTCTTCAGGTCTGAATGGTGGACAGAAGGGTCATGTTGGTCCAGGGAGCTGTAGCACACCTTCATTTGGAAATAGTTCTGTCTTCATATCTGAATGGTGGACAGAAGGGTCATGTTGGTCCAGGGTGCTGTAGCACCCCTTCATTTGGAAATAGTTATGTCTTCATGTCTGAATGGTGGACAGAAGGGTCATGTTGGTCCAGGGTGCTGTAGCACACCTTCATTTGGAAATAGTTCTGTCTTCAGGTCTGAATGGTGGACAGAAGGGTCATGTTTGGTCCAGGGTGCTGTAGCACACCTTCATTTGGAAATAGTTCTGTCTTCATGTCTGAATGGTGGACAGAAGGGTCATGTTTGTTCCAGGGAGCTGTAGCGCATCTTCATTTGGAAATAGTTCTGTCTTCAGGTCTGAATGGTGGACAGAAGGGTCATGTTGGTCCAGGGAGCTGTAGCGCATCTTCATTTGGAAATAGTTCTGTCTTCATGTCTGAATGGTGGACAGAAGGGTCATGTTGGTCCAGGGTGCTGTAGCACCCCTTCATTTGGAAATAGTTCTGTCTTCATGTCTGAATGGTGGACAGAAGGGTCATGTTGGTCCAGGGAGCTGTAGCACACCTTCATTTGGAAATAGTTATGTCTTCATGTCTGAATGGTGGACAGAAGGGTCATGTTGGTCCAGGGTGCTGTAGCACATCTTCATTTGGAAATAGTTCTGTCTTCATGTCTGAATGGTGGACAGAAGAGTCATGTTGGTCCAGGGTGCTGTAGCACACCTTCATTTGGAAATAGTTCTGTCTTCAGGTCTGAATGGTGGACAGAAGGGTCATGTTGGTCCAGGGTGCTGTAGCACACCTTCGTTTGGAAATAGTTCTGTCTTCATGTCTGAATGGTGGACAGAAGGGTCATGTTGGTCCAGGGTGCTGTAGCACATCTTCATTTGGAAATAGTTCTGTCTTCATGTCTGAATGGTGGACAGAAGAGTCATGTTGGTCCAGGGTGCTGTAGCACACCTTCATTTGGAAATAGTTCTGTCTTCAGGTCTGAATGGTGGACAGAAGGGTCATGTTGGTCCAGGGTGCTGTAGCACATCTTCATTTGGAAATAGTTCTGTCTTCATGTCTGAATGGTGGACAGAAGAGTCATGTTGGTCCAGGGTGCTGTAGCACACCTTCATTTGGAAATAGTTCTGTCTTCATGTCTGAATGGTGGACAGCAGGGTCATGTTGGTCCAGGGTGCTGTAGCACACCTTCATTTGGAAATAGTTCTGTCTTCAGGTCTGAATGGTGGACAGAAGGGTCATGTTGGTCCAGGGTGCTGTATCACACCTTCATTTGGAAATGGTTCTGTCTTCATGTCTGAATGGTGGACAGAAGGGTCATGTTTGGTCCAGGGTGCTGTAGCACACCTTCATTTGGAAATAGTTCTGTCTTCATGTCTGAATGGTGGACAGAAGGGTCATGTTGGTCCAGGGTGCTGTAGCACATCTTCATTTGGAAATAGTTCTGTCTTCATGTCTGAATGGTGGACAGAAGGGTCATGTTGGTCCAGGGTGCTGTAGCACACCTTCATTTGGAAATAGTTCTGTCTTCATGTCTGAATGGTGGACAGAAGGGTCATGTTGGTCCAGGGTGCTGTAGCACACCTTCATTTGGAAATAGTTCTGTCCTCATGTCTGGATGGTGGACAGAAGAGTCATGTGGGTCCAGGGTGCTGTAGCACACCTTCATTTGGAAATAGTTCTGTCTTCATGTCTGAATGGTGGACAGAAGGGTCATGTTGGTCCAGGGTGCTGTAGCACACCTTCATTTGGAAATAGTTCTGTCTTCAGGTCTGAATGGTGGACAGAAGGGTCATGTTGGTCCAGGGAGCTGTAGCACCCCTTCATTTGGAAATAGTTCTGTCTTCATGTCTGAATGGTGGACAGAAGGGTCATGTTGGTCCAGGGTGCTGTAGCACACCTTCATTTGGAAATAGTTCTGTCTTCAGGTCTGAATGGTGGACAGAAGGGTCATGTTGGTCCAGGGAGCTGTAGCACACCTTCATTTGGAAATAGTTCTGTCTTCATATCTGAATGGTGGACAGAAGGGTCATGTTGGTCCAGGGTGCTGTAGCACCCCTTCATTTGGAAATAGTTATGTCTTCCTGTCTGAATGGTGGACAGAAGGGTCATGTTGGTCCAGGGTGCTGTAGCACACCTTCATTTGGAAATAGTTCTGTCTTCAGGTCTGAATGGTGGACAGAAGGGTCATGTTTGGTCCAGGGTGCTGTAGCACACCTTCATTTGGAAATAGTTCTGTCTTCATGTCTGAATGGTGGACAGAAGGGTCATGTTTGTTCCAGGGAGCTGTAGCGCATCTTCATTTGGAAATAGTTCTGTCTTCAGGTCTGAATGGTGGACAGAAGGGTCATGTTGGTCCAGGGAGCTGTAGCGCATCTTCATTTGGAAATAGTTCTGTCTTCATGTCTTAATGGTGGACAGAAGGGTCATGTCGGTCCAGGGTGCTGTAGCACCCCTTCATTTGGAAATAGTTCTGTCTTCATGTCTGAATGGTGGACAGAAGGGTCATGTTGGTCCAGGGTGCTGTAGCACATCTTCATTTGGAAATAGTTCTGTCTTCATGTCTGAATGGTGGACAGAAGAGTCATGTTGGTCCAGGGTGCTGTAGCACACCTTCATTTGGAAATAGTTCTGTCTTCAGGTCTGAATGGTGGACAGAAGGGTCATGTTGGTCCAGGGTGCTGTAGCACACCTTCGTTTGGAAATAGTTCTGTCTTCATGTCTGAATGGTGGACAGAAGGGTCATGTTGGTCCAGGGTGCTGTAGCACATCTTCATTTGGAAATAGTTCTGTCTTCATGTCTGAATGGTGGACAGAAGAGTCATGTTGGTCCAGGGTGCTGTAGCACACCTTCATTTGGAAATAGTTCTGTCTTCAGGTCTGAATGGTGGACAGAAGGGTCATGTTGGTCCAGGGTGCTGTAGCACATCTTCATTTGGAAATAGTTCTGTCTTCATGTCTGAATGGTGGACAGAAGAGTCATGTCGGTCCAGGGTGCTGTAGCACACCTTCATTTGGAAATAGTTCTGTCTTCATGTCTGAATGGTGGACAGAAGGGTCATGTTGGTCCAGGGTGCTGTAGCACACCTTCATTTGGAAATAGTTCTGTCTTCAGGTCTGAATGGTGGACAGAAGGGTCATGTTGGTCCAGGGTGCTGTAGCACACCTTCATTTGGAAATGGTTCTGTCTTCATGTCTGAATGGTGGACAGAAGGGTCATGTTTGGTCCAGGGTGCTGTAGCACACCTTCATTTGGAAATAGTTCTGTCTTCATGTCTGAATGGTGGACAGAAGGGTCATGTTGGTCCAGGGTGCTGTAGCACATCTTCATTTGGAAATAGTTCTGTCTTCATGTCTGAATGGTGGACAGAAGGGTCATGTTTGTCCAGGGTGCTGTAGCACACCTTCATTTGGAAATAGTTCTGTCTTCATGTCTGAATGGTGGACAGAAGGGTCATGTTGGTCCAGGGTGCTGTAGCACACCTTCATTTGGAAATAGTTCTGTCTTCAGGTCTGAATGGTGGACAGAAGGGTCATGTTGGTCCAGGGAGCTGTAGCACATCTTCATTTGGAAATAGTTCTGTCTTCAGGTCTGAATGGTGGACAGAAGGGTCATGTTGGTCCAGGGTGCTGTAGCACACCTTCATTTGGAAATAGTTCTGTCTTCATGTCTGAATGGTGGACAGAAGGGTCATGTTGGTCCAGGGTGCTGTAGCACACCTTCATTTGGAAATAGTTCTGTCTTCAGGTCTGAATGGTGGACAGAAGGGTCATGTTGGTCCAGGGAGCTGTAGCACACCTTCATTTGGAAATAGTTCTGTCTTCAGGTCTGAATGGTGGACAGAAGGGTCATGTTTGGTCCGGGGTGGTGTAGCACACCTTCATTTGGAAATAGTTCCGTCTTCATGTCTGAATGGTGGACAGAAGAGTCATGTTGGTCCAGGGTGCTGTAGCACACCTTCATTTGGAAATAGTTCTGTCTTCATATCTGAATGGTGGACAGAAGGGTCATGTTGGTCCAGGGTGCTGTAGCACCCCTTCATTTGGAAATAGTTATGTCTTCATGTCTGAATGGTGGACAGAAGGGTCATGTTGGTCCAGGGTGCTGTAGCACACCTTCATTTGGAAATAGTTCTGTCTTCAGGTCTGAATGGTGGACAGAAGGGTCATGTTGGTCCAGGGTGCTGTAGCACACCTTCGTTTGGAAATAGTTCTGTCTTCATGTCTGAATGGTGGACAGAAGGGTCATGTTGGTCCAGGGTGCTGTAGCACATCTTCATTTGGAAATAGTTCTGTCTTCATGTCTGAATGGTGGACAGAAGAGTCATGTTGGTCCAGGGTGCTGTAGCACACCTTCATTTGGAAATAGTTCTGTCTTCAGGTCTGAATGGTGGACAGAAGGGTCATGTTGGTCCAGGGTGCTGTAGCACATCTTCATTTGGAAATAGTTCTGTCTTCATGTCTGAATGGTGGACAGAAGAGTCATGTCGGTCCAGGGTGCTGTAGCACACCTTCATTTGGAAATAGTTCTGTCTTCATGTCTGAATGGTGGACAGAAGGGTCATGTTGGTCCAGGGTGCTGTAGCACACCTTCATTTGGAAATAGTTCTGTCTTCAGGTCTGAATGGTGGACAGAAGGGTCATGTTGGTCCAGGGTGCTGTAGCACACCTTCATTTGGAAATGGTTCTGTCTTCATGTCTGAATGGTGGACAGAAGGGTCATGTTTGGTCCAGGGTGCTGTAGCACACCTTCATTTGGAAATAGTTCTGTCTTCATGTCTGAATGGTGGACAGAAGGGTCATGTTGGTCCAGGGTGCTGTAGCACATCTTCATTTGGAAATAGTTCTGTCTTCATGTCTGAATGGTGGACAGAAGGGTCATGTTGGTCCAGGGTGCTGTAGCACACCTTCATTTGGAAATAGTTCTGTCTTCATGTCTGAATGGTGGACAGAAGGGTCATGTTGGTCCAGGGTGCTGTAGCACACCTTCATTTGGAAATAGTTCTGTCTTCAGGTCTGAATGGTGGACAGAAGGGTCATGTTGGTCCAGGGAGCTGTAGCACACCTTCATTTGGAAATAGTTCTGTCTTCAGGTCTGAATGGTGGACAGAAGGGTCATGTTTGGTCCGGGGTGGTGTAGCACACCTTCATTTGGAAATAGTTCCGTCTTCATGTCTGAATGGTGGACAGAAGAGTCATGTTGGTCCAGGGTGCTGTAGCACACCTTCATTTGGAAATAGTTCTGTCTTCATGTCTGAATGGTGGACATAAGGGTCATGTTGGTCCAGGGTGCTGTAGCACACCTTCATTTGGAAATAGTTCTGTCTTCAGGTCTGAATGGTGGACAGAAGGGTCATGTTTGGTCCAGGGTGCTGTAGCACACCTTCATTTGGAAATAGTTCTGTCTTCATGTCTGAATGGTGGACAGAAGGGTCATGTTGGTCCAGGGTGCTGTAGCACATCTTCATTTGGAAATAGTTCTGTCTTCATGTCTGAATGGTGGACAGAAGAGTCATGTTGGTCCAGGGTGCTGTAGCACACCTTCATTTGGAAATAGTTCTGTCTTCATGTCTGAATGGTGGACAGAAGGGTCATGTTGGTCCAGGGAGCTGTAGCACACCTTCATTTGGAAATAGTTCTGTCTTCAGGTCTGAATGGTGGACAGAAGGGTCATGTTTGGTCCGGGGTGGTGTAGCACACCTTCATTTGGAAATAGTTCCGTCTTCATGTCTGAATGGTGGACAGAAGAGTCATGTTGGTCCAGGGTGCTGTAGCACACCTTCATTTGGAAATAGTTCCGTCTTCATGTCTGAATGGTGGACATAAGGGTCATGTTGGTCCAGGGTGCTGTAGCACACCTTCATTTGGAAATAGTTCTGTCTTCAGGTCTGAATGGTGGACAGAAGGGTCATGTTTGGTCCAGGGTGCTGTAGCACACCTTCATTTGGAAATAGTTCTGTCTTCATGTCTGAATGGTGGACAGAAGGGTCATGTTAGTCCAGGGTGCTGTAGCACATCTTCATTTGGAAATAGTTCTGTCTTCATGTCTGAATGGTGGACAGAAGAGTCATGTTGGTCCAGGGTGCTGTAGCACACCTTCATTTGGAAATAGTTCTGTCTTCATGTCTGAATGGTGGACAGAAGGGTCATGTTGGTCCAGGGTGCTGTAGCACACCTTCATTTGGAAATGGTTCTGTCTTCATGTCTGAATGGTGGACAGAAGAGTCATGTTGGTCCAGGGTGCTGTAGCACACCTTCATTTGGAAATAGTTCTGTCCTCATGTCTGGATGGTGGACAGAAGAGTCATGTGGGTCCAGGGTGCTGTAGCACACCTTCATTTGGAAATAGTTCTGTCTTCATGTCTGAATGGTGGACAGAAGGGTCATGTTGGTCCAGGGTGCTGTAGCACACCTTCATTTGGAAATAGTTCTGTCTTCAGGTCTGAATGGTGGACAGAAGGGTCATGTTGGTCCAGGGAGCTGTAGCACCCCTTCATTTGGAAATAGTTCTGTCTTCATGTCTGAATGGTGGACAGAAGGGTCATGTTGGTCCAGGGTGCTGTAGCACACCTTCATTTGGAAATAGTTCTGTCTTCAGGTCTGAATGGTGGACAGAAGGGTCATGTTGGTCCAGGGAGCTGTAGCACACCTTCATTTGGAAATAGTTCTGTCTTCATATCTGAATGGTGGACAGAAGGGTCATGTTGGTCCAGGGTGCTGTAGCACCCCTTCATTTGGAAATAGTTATGTCTTCATGTCTGAATGGTGGACAGAAGGGTCATGTTGGTCCAGGGTGCTGTAGCACACCTTCATTTGGAAATAGTTCTGTCTTCAGGTCTGAATGGTGGACAGAAGGGTCATGTTTGGTCCAGGGTGCTGTAGCACACCTTCATTTGGAAATAGTTCTGTCTTCATGTCTGAATGGTGGACAGAAGGGTCATGTTTGTTCCAGGGAGCTGTAGCGCATCTTCATTTGGAAATAGTTCTGTCTTCAGGTCTGAATGGTGGACAGAAGGGTCATGTTGGTCCAGGGAGCTGTAGCGCATCTTCATTTGGAAATAGTTCTGTCTTCATGTCTGAATGGTGGACAGAAGGGTCATGTTGGTCCAGGGTGCTGTAGCACCCCTTCATTTGGAAATAGTTCTGTCTTCATGTCTGAATGGTGGACAGAAGGGTCATGTTGGTCCAGGGAGCTGTAGCACACCTTCATTTGGAAATAGTTATGTCTTCATGTCTGAATGGTGGACAGAAGGGTCATGTTGGTCCAGGGTGCTGTAGCACATCTTCATTTGGAAATAGTTCTGTCTTCATGTCTGAATGGTGGACAGAAGAGTCATGTTGGTCCAGGGTGCTGTAGCACACCTTCATTTGGAAATAGTTCTGTCTTCAGGTCTGAATGGTGGACAGAAGGGTCATGTTGGTCCAGGGTGCTGTAGCACACCTTCATTTGGAAATAGTTATGTCTTCATGTCTGAATGGTGGACAGAAGGGTCATGTTGGTCCAGGGTGCTGTAGCACATCTTCATTTGGAAATAGTTCTGTCTTCAGGTCTGAATGGTGGACAGAAGGGTCATGTTGGTCCAGGGAGCTGTAGCACACCTTCATTTGGAAATAGTTCTGTCTTCATGTCTGAATGGTGGACAGAAGGGTCATGTTGGTCCAGGGAGCTGTAGCACACCTTCATTTGGAAATAGTTCTGACTTCATGTCTGAATGGTGGACAGAAGGGTCATGTTGGTCCAGGGAGCTGTAGCACACCTTCATTTGGAAATAGTTCTGTCTTCATGTTGGTCCAGGGTGCTGTAGCACCCCTTCATTTGGAAATAGTTCTGTCTTCAGGTCTGAATGGTGGACAGAAGGGTCATGTTGGTCCAGGGAGCTGTAGCACACCTTCATTTGGAAATAGTTCTGTCTTCAGGTCTGAATGGTGGACAGAAGGGTCATGTTGGTCCAGGGAGCTGTAGCACCCCTTCATTTGGAAATAGTTCTGTCTTCATGTCTGAATGGTGGACAGAAGGGTCATGTTGGTCCCGGGAGCTGTAGCACCCCTTCATTTGGAAATAGTTCTGTCTTCATGTCTGAATGGTGGACAGAAGGGTCATGTTGGTCCAGGGAGCTGTAGCACACCTTCATTTGGAAATAGTTCTGTCTTCAGGTCTGAATGGTGGACAGAAGGGTCATGTTGGTCCAGGGAGCTGTAGCACAAACTTCATTTGGAAATAGTTCTGTCTTCATGTTGGTCCAGGGTGCTGTAGCACCCCTTCATTTGGAAATAGTTCTGTCTTCAGGTCTGAATGGTGGACAGAAGGGTCATGTTGGTCCAGGGAGCTGTAGCACACCTTCATTTGGAAATAGTTCTGTCTTCAGGTCTGAATGGTGGACAGAAGGGTCATGTTGGTCCAGGGAGCTGTAGCACCCCTTCATTTGGAAATAGTTCTGTCTTCATGTCTGAATGGTGGACAGAAGGGTCATGTTGGTCCAGGGAGCTGTAGCACCCCTTCATTTGGAAATAGTTCTGTCTTCATGTCTGAATGGTGGACAGAAGGGTCATGTTGGTCCAGGGAGCTGTAGCACACCTTCATTTGGAAATAGTTCTGTCTTCAGGTCTGAATGGTGGACAGAAGGGTCATGTTGGTCCAGGGTGCTGTAGCACCCCTTCATTTGGAAATAGTTATGTCTTCAGGTCTGAGTGGTGGACAGAAGGGTCATGTTGGTCCAGGGTGCTGTAGCACACCTTCATTTGGAAATAGTTATGGCTTCATGTCTGAATGGTGGACAGAAGGGTCATGTTGGTCCAGGGTGCTGTAGCACACCTTCATTTGGAAATAGTTCTGTCTTCAGGTCTGAATGCTGGACAGAAGGGTCATGTTGGTCCAGGGAGCTGTAGCACCCCTTCATTTGGAAATAGTTCTGTCTTCATGTCTGAATGGTGGACAGAAGGGTCATGTTGGTCCAGGGTGCTGTAGCACACCTTCATTTGGAAATAGTTCTGTCTTCAGGTCTGAATGGTGGACAGAAGGGTCATGTTGGTCCAGGGAGCTGTAGCACACCTTCATTTGAAATAGTTCTGTCTTCATGTCTGAATGTTGGACAGAAGGGTCATGTTGGTCCAGGGTGCTGTAGCACACCTTCATTTGGAAATAGTTCTGTCTTCAGGTCTGAATGGTGGACAGAAGGGTCATGTTGGTCCAGGGAGCTGTAGCACACCTTCATTTGGAAATAGTTATGTCTTCAGGTCTGAATGGTGGACAGAAGGGTCATGTTGGTCCAGGGTGCTGTAGCACACCTTCATTTGGAAATAGTTCTGTCTTCAGGTCTGAATGCTGGACAGAAGGGTCATGTTGGTCCAGGGAGCTGTAGCACCCCTTCATTTGGAAATAGTTCTGTCTTCATGTCTGAATGGTGGACAGAAGGGTCATGTTGGTCCAGGGTGCTGTAGCACACCTTCATTTGGAAATAGTTCTGTCTTCAGGTCTGAATGGTGGACAGAAGGGTCATGTTGGTCCAGGGAGCTGTAGCACACCTTCATTTGAAATAGTTCTGTCTTCATGTCTGAATGGTGGACAGAAGGGTCATGTTGGTCCAGGGTGCTGTAGCACACCTTCATTTGGAAATAGTTCTGTCTTCAGGTCTGAATGGTGGACAGAAGGGTCATGTTGGTCCAGGGAGCTGTAGCACACCTTCATTTGGAAATAGTTCTGTCTTCAGGTCTGAATGGTGGACAGAAGGGTCATGTTGGTCCAGGGTGCTGTAGCACCCCTTCATTTGGAAATAGTTCTGTCTTCATGTCTGAATGGTGGACAGAAGGGTCATGTTGGTCCAGGGAGCTGTAGCACACCTTCATTTGGAAATAGTTCTGTCTTCATGTTGGTCCAGGGTGCTGTAGCACCCCTTCATTTGGAAATAGTTCTGTCTTCAGCTCTGAATGGTGGACAGAAGGGTCATGTTGGTCCAGGGAGCTGTAGCACACCTTCATTTGGAAATAGTTCTGTCTTCAGGTCTGAATTGTGGACAGAAGGGTCATGTTGGTCC
>NC_079211.1:1032500-1217500 GCF_029633865.1 Lampris incognitus | reverse complement strand
GCCTGGAGAGGTGGAGGTATGCACTGGAGAGAAGAGGAATGAAAGTCAGTAGGAGCAAGATGGAATACCTATGTGTGAATGAGAGGGAGGACAGTGGAATGATGAGGATGCAAGGAGTGGAGGTGATGAAGGCGTATGAGTTTAAATACTTGGGGTCAACTGTCCAAAGTAACGGGGATTGAAGGAGAGAGGTGAAGAAGAGAGTGCAGGCAGGGTGGAGTGGGTGGAGAAGAGTGTCAGGAGTGATGTGTGACAGAAGGGTACCAGCAAGAGTTAAAGGGAAGGTTTACAAGATGGTAGTGAGACCAGCTATGTTGTATGGTTTGGATACAGTGGTGCTGATGAAAAGACAGGAGGTGGAGCTGGAGGTGGCAGAGATGAAGATGATAAGATTTTCACTGGGAGTGATGAAGAAGGACAGGATTAGGAAGGAGTATATTAGAGGGACAGCTCAGGTTGGACGGTTTGGAGACAAAGCAAGAGAGACAAGATGGAGATGGTTTGGACATGTGTGGAGGAGAGATGCTGGGTATACTGGGAGAAGGATGCTGAATATGGAGCTGCCAGGGAAGAGGAGAAGAGGAAGGCCAAAGAGGAGGTTTATGGATGTGGTGAGGGAGGACATGCAGGTGGCTGGTGTGACAGAGGAAGATGCAGAGGACAGGAAGAGATGGAGAAGGATGATCCGCTGTGGCGCCCCCTAACGGGAGCAGCTGAAAGTAGTAGTAGTAGTAGTAGTAGTAGTAGTAGTGGTAGTAGTGGTGGTAGTAGTAGTGGTATTAGTAGTAGTAGTAGTAGTAGTAGTAGTGGTGGTGGTAGTAGTAGTAGTGGTAGTAGTAGTAGTGGTAGTAGTAGTAGTAGTGGTAGTAGTAGTAGTAGTAGTAGTAGTAGTAGTAGTGGTAGTACTGGTAGTAGTTGTTGTAGTAGTGGTAGTAGTAGTAGTGGTAGTAGTAGTGGTATAATAGTAGTAGTAGTAGTAGTAGTAGTAGTGGTAGTAGTAGTAATAGTTTGTCGTTTTCTAACATTTGATAACAGTCAAATCATGTGCATGTCATTTGCATATCGTTTGCATGCCATTTGCATGTCTACACCAGCGGATCATTGCAGATCCGCTGCTGCTTGACGGGGAATGCTGCTGTGTGCCTGCCTGCAGGTGGCGGAGACCCGCTGTAAGAAGGTGTGCACCTCCAAATCCGACCTGCGAACCAACGACTT
Organism: Lampris incognitus; assembly: GCF_029633865.1. Taxonomy (NCBI): domain Eukaryota; kingdom Metazoa; phylum Chordata; class Actinopteri; order Lampriformes; family Lampridae; genus Lampris; species Lampris incognitus. The sequence goes on along the minus strand of NC_079211.1, from coordinate 1,216,285 downwards.
CAGCATCGTGGGGTCCCTGCCGAGGGACTTTGAGCTGTCTAACTTTGACTGCTACGGGAAGCCCATCGACACCGGCACAGGCCACGGAAAATCACAGGCCAAGAACAACAAGAAACCACCACCGCCCAAACCCGTCATCCCCTCCGCCGCCAAGAGGATCGACCTGTATTCCCGAGCACTCTTCCCTTTCTCCTTCCTCTTCTTCAACGTGATTTACTGGTCTGTGTATCTGTGACCATTTTCATGTCCCGTCTCTTCGTTATTGTCCAGCTCCAACACATCCCCCATAAACACTGGATTGATCGGATTTTATTCAAAGAGTTTTATTCCAAAATGAATAAAAATGAAAAGGAGCGTACCTGATTTTATAAAATGCAATGCAACACAAAACAAGAAGTGCAGGTGTTGATTAGGATGGTGCTTATTGATTTCTGCTGAAGTTGAATTTTGGAAATACTGGGCAGTGAAAGTTGGGCAATGTTATTTTTTTTGTTTTTTTAATGAATCGAATCGTTTTGGAATGAAACGCTGCCCTCATATTGTGCTAGAGCGAGTGGTAGAGCTTCGCACATGTAAACTCTGTGACGAATAGTGTACAACTCATTCCACAAATAAAGATTATGATTTCCAAAACAAAGACAAATAAAGCTTTTGTACATAGCATTTGAACACCATACCAGTCTTTGGTTGACCACAAAATGGGATCCTGCTAGCACGTGTCATCGGTTCAGAGAATTTATTTATGCTTCCTTTCAAACTGTACGATTGTAATTACCTTGCATGTTGAAAATTGCACGTATATGCATATAAACTATAATTCTATGTAATATTTATTAGATTTTGTGATGCTTATGATTTGCTGAGACTCCAGTGGATCTGTGAAGCACCTTGTTCTTGTCCAGATGGTCATGTGACACTGCCACGCCGACACATGTCCGTCCTTCCTGTCCTGTGCTGTGTACATGGGTCACCACTGAGGGGCCACGTGGCTGTGAAATTTACAAGCAAACAAATAAAAGATCACATGAACTCAAATAAAGAGGCTGTTGGAAGATTCTTGGTGGGAATTTACTTTTAGAAAGCGATCATCATACATGGGCCACTTCAAATAAAGACCGCTGATTCTCTATGGAGTCGTTTCTCCAGCTGTCTGTCTGAGCAGACGGCATGATGGCAGCTCCTCGTCACACATTCCCCTGACAGAACAGGTGAAAGGTGAGAAGGCAGAAGGAGTCGACCCGAGTCAGTGTTCTCTTTATAAAATGGTGTGACTCATATCTCTCACTAGTAAGGCCAGTTCATAGTCTTGATGTACCATACACGGACCGTACTCCGCTGGGGTCTATTCGTTCAATCACTCATCTCCAGCCGCTTCTCCGGGGTCGGCTCGCGGTGGCAGCAAGCTAAGTAGGGCACTCCAGGCATCCCTCTCCCCAGCAACGCCCTCCAGCTCCTCCTGGGGGATCCCAAGGCGTTCCCACGCCAGATTAGACATGTAGTCCCTCCAGCGAGTTCTGGGTCTACCCCGGGGTCTCCTCCCAGTTGCCCGTGCCAGGCAAACCTCCAAAGGAAGACGCCCAGGAGGCATCCTGATCAGATGTCCGAACCACCTCAACTGGCTCCTTTCGACGTGAAGGAGCAGCGGCTGAAAAATAACAAGACCCCTGGCCCTGACAGTATCCCTGCAGAGATTTTTAAACAGGGAGGCTACCTCTGCACCCGTGCACTTTTCCTGTTCATCTCACACGTATGGAAGAACGAAACTGTCCCTCAGCAGTGGAGGGATGCTAACATCATCTCCATATATAAAGGCAAAGGAGACAAGTCCCTCTGTGGCAACAGCCGTGGCATTTCACTACTGGCTGTTGCTGGAAAAGTCCTGGCCAGAGTCATGTTACACAGGCTGGTAAAACACATCTCAGAGGAGCTGTTGCCTGAGTCACAGTGTGGGTTTAGGAGGAATAGGAGTACTGTGGACATGGTGTTCACAGCACGGCACCTCCAGGAGAAGTGTAGGGAGCAACACCAAGACCTCTTCATAGCCTTCATCGACCTGTCAAAGGCTTTCGACACAGTCAGCAGGGACATCCTATGGAACATCCTCCTGAAGTTTGGCTGTCCACGAAAGTTTGTCAACATCCTTCAAAGGTTTCATGTGGGGATGATGGCACGTGTGACCATTGGAGGCCAGGAATCCGAGCCCTTCAGGGTGTGCACCGGGGTACGTCAGGGGTGCATCCTTGCTCCAGTTCTCTTCCACACATATTCCTCCTGTGTGTGACATTGCTGCTCCACAAGGAAATCAGGGAGGACAGTGGGGTTACTGTGGACTTCAGACTAGATGGAAACCTATTTAACATCCGTAGGCTCCAAGCGGTCACAAAAATGACATGTGAGCACATCATGGAGTTACAGGACGCAGATGATTCTGCAGTTGTGGCCCACACATCCGAGGCACTACAAGCTACCCTTGCAACTGCTGCAAGGGCGTATGGTAGGCTGGGGCTCTCTATAAATGTGACAAAGACTGAAGTAGTATGCCAGTGGGCATCTACTCCTCCATCTCATTCACCAACCTTCACCATTCCGACAAACCACTCGCAACAGTGGAATCCTTCAAATACCTGGGCAGCTTCCTCTCTGACGACTGCAGCATCGACAGGGAGATGCAAAACCGGATTAAACAAGCGTCATCCTCTTTTGGCAGACTTAGGAGAAGGGTCTTTCAAAACAAAGACCTCAACCTCCACACCAAAATATCTGTCTACTTGGCAGTTGTCATCACGACTCTCCTCTACAGCTGTGAGGCGTGGACCCTGCACAGCCACCACCTCAGGATGCTTGAGGCCTTCCACATCAGATGCCTACAATGCATCCTGAGGAGAACCTGGCGTGACCGAGTGCCCCATACTGAAATACTCCGCAAGACCAACTGCATCAGCATGGAGGCTACCGTCACCCAGCACCAACTTCGCTGGCTCGGTCACGTCATCAGGATGCCCCAGTTGTTCTGGATGCAGCCGAAAGTAGTAGTTGTAGTTTGACTCAAGGGCGCCAAGAAACATTTCAATCTTGTTCTTCAATTTCATTTACATGTCTCCATTTTTCGATAGCCTTCTGTCGGTTTCTTTGCTTTGCACATGCGACCATAGTGGTTTTTTCTTTTGCACACTTTGCATGTTTGACCATAGGCAGGACATTTGCGAGCCTCATGTTTGTATCTACATTTACTGCAGTTGTGGGAGTGCAGGAATGAGGAGACGGAGAGATCGAGTCGAGTCAATTCTGTTTACTCGCCACACAAAACAACACCGATACAGCACAATCTGTCGTGGCAACCAGCTAACTGCTAGGCTGCTGCAAACATGGCTCCACCCCGGAAACTCTACGCAGTGACTACGTCAGCACTCCGAACGTCTGCCCTAAAGGAGCAACAGCCCCTGGTGAATCTACCCTCATTTGTGTATCACCACACAGGCCCCCCAGAATTCACCATCACGAAAAAATGCAAAACGGTAATGCAACACAACAGTACTCAGCGAAACAGTCAACGTCTCGGGGGGCGGACCAGGCAGCCAAAATGGCTGTGCTGAATGGGTATGGGGGCGGGGAAAGAATCGGAACCCGGGCAGGGGCCGAGGCTGGGCCAGGGGCCTGAGAAGGGGGGTGTCCACGCCGCGAGGGCACTTGAGACGGTCCACCGAGACCAGCTCCGGCTTGCCCCCCCTGTCCACCAAAAAGGTCTTAGGCCTTGCTTCCAGGACTTGGAAGGGCCCGTCGTAGGGGGGCTGCAGGGGGGTACGGTTGCTGTCGTGGCGGATGAAGACGTACCTGGCCGACAGCAGATCCTTGGGGACGTAGGACTGAGGGAGGAAGTGGTGAGATGTAGGGATCGGAGCGAAAGCGTTGGCACTGTCCCGGGCCACAGCCCAATGAGAAGCTGCTGACCAGGGGGCCACAGCATCCGAGAGAAACTCACCCGGGACACGCAGTGGCTGGCCGTAAACCAGCTCGGCAGATGAGGACTGGAGGTCTTCCTTGGGGGCAGAGCGAAGGCCAAGCATGACCCACGGGAGACGATCGACCCAGGTGCTGTCCATGAGGCTGGCACGAAGAGCGGCCTTCATAGACTGATGAAACTGCTCACAGAGTCCGTTGCCCTGGGGGTCGTATGCTGTGGTGCGGTGGAGCTTCACCCCCAGCCTCTCTGCGATTGCAGTCCAGAGCTCCGGCGTGAACTGCGGGCCCCTGTCAGAGGTGAGATCAACCGGCGTGCCGAAACGGGCCAGCCAGGACCCGATGAACGCCCGGGCCACCTCAGTAGGCGTGGTTGATGACAGAGGAACAACTTCCAGCCACCTGGTGGTCCTGTCCACCATGGTGAGAAGGTGAGTGAACTCGTGGGAGGGGGGCAGGGGGCCCACCAGGTCCACATTCACATGGTCAAAACGCCTCTCGGGCACCAGGAATGGCGACAAGAGGGCTTTGGTATGACGGTGTACTTTGGAATGCTGGCACGCCACGCCAATTGGTTTTAAAGGTCCATTTGAGGTTTGTTATTCAGTCCAAGTAAAACATCAAACAAACGAACAAACGAGGGACTGAATAACACAAAGTAGTGTACTGCAGAAGTCGCAGGCGAGTAGAGACCTGCCATTGCTCTCACGGACTACACCAATGCGGGTCATTTCATTTATCTTTTTGAACACCCCGCCTGAACAAACATCCATCCACCCACCCAAACATCCACCCATTCACCCATTATCTGAACCGCTTATCCTGCTCTCAGGGTCAGGGGGATGCTGGAGCCTATCCCAGCCGTCATTGGGCGGCAGGTAGGGAGACACCCTGGACAGGCTGCCAGGCCATCACAGGGCCCACACACACACACACACACATACCTAGGGACAATTTAGTACAGTGAGTCACCTGACCTACATGTGTTTGAGTCACCTGACCTACTTGTCTGAGTCAGCTGACCTACATGTCTTTGAGTCACCTGACCTACATGTCTTTGAGTCACCTGACCGACATGTCTTTGAGTTACCTGACCTACATGTGTTTGGACTGTGGGAGGAAACCGGAGCCCGCGGAGGAAACCCACACAGACACGGGGAGAACATGCAAACTCCACACAGAGGACGACCCAGGATGACCCGCCAAGGCTGGACTACCCCGGGGCTCGAACCCAGGACCTTCTTGCTGTGAGGCAACCGTGCTAACCACTGCGCCACCGTGCCGCCCTGTACAAATATGGCGCTGCTAAATCTCCGCCGTTATCCAACTTCCTTTATGTCCATAAGTCCATTAAGTGTCCACTACACACGTCCCCCCAGAATTCACCATAACAGGAAGAGTTGACGTGGTGGGGCCCGGATGGCCCAGCCAAAACGGCTCTGCTGAATGGGAGCGGGGCTGGGGCTCCCGCTGGAGGGGCCATAGGGACCCTGCAGCGACGTGGGTGTAGGGTGGTGGGTGGAGGAGCCTTGGGGGGCCTTGTTGAGGGCTGAGGGCAGGGTAGGACGGCGTCCCCACCACAGGGGCTGGGCCAGTCCAACAGGTCGGTCCAAGTCAAGTCAATTTTATTTGTATTGCCCAATATCACAAATAAAAAATTTGCCTCAAGGGGCTTTACAGCAACCCAACATCCTGTCTTTCCAGGGGTGGGCAGTCTCATCCAGAAAGGGCCGGTGTGGGTGCCGGTTTTTGTTCCAACCAAGCAGTTACACACCTGATCCCACTGATCAACCAGCAGAGTCTTTGCTGAGGAACTTGATTAGGAGACACAGGTGTGTAACTGCTTGGTTGGAACAAGAACCTTCACCCACACCGGCCCTTTCCAGATAACATTGCCCACCCCTGCCTTAGACCCTCGCATGGGATAAGGAACAACTCCCTAAAAAAATCAAGGTGAGCCGGTTTGAGGTGATCTATGGAAATGCGCTCCGGCTTGCCACCAACGTCCACAACAAAGTGCTTGTTCCTGGTCTCCAGGACGCGGAATGGGCCATCGTAGGGAGGCTGCAGGGGTCCACGGTGGGCATCGTGGGGGTTGATGACGTATTCTGCCGACTGCAGACTTGCGGGAACGTGAGACTGGGACATTTTGTTGCGAAGTGGGGACTGGTGCGAAAACTCTAGCGTTATCCAGAAGCATGGTCCGTTGGTACGCTGCAGAGCAGGGAGCTGTGGTGTTGGAGACAAAATCCCTGGGTCCCGCAGCGACTGGTGGTGCACCAGCTCAGCAGACAAGGACTGGAGGTCCTCTTAGGGGCGGTCCTGAGGCCCAGCATGACCCGCGGGAGCCTGTCGACCCAGCTGCTGTCCTTGAGGCTAGCCTGAAGAATTTCCTTCACAGAGCGATGAAATGAAACCCCTCGCAAAACCTACTGGCCTGCAGGTGGCATGCGGTGGTGTGGTTGAGCATCACCCCGAGGCTCTCTGCGACTGCGTTCCAGAGCTCAGACGTAAACCGTGAGCCCCGGTCAGAGGAGAGGCCAGATGAGGTGCCGAAGCGACCCAGGAATACCTCGGTTGACGTCGATGACAGTGGGACAGCTTCCGGCTATCGAGTGGTCCTGTCCAACATTGTAAGGAGGTAAGCAAAACCGTGGAAGGGGGCAGGGGACCCACCAGGTCCACGTTTAGGTGGTCGAACCTCCTTTCGGGCACAGGGAATTGCGCCGGGGGGGGGGGGGGGGGGCTTTGGTGTGACGGTGCACTTTAGAGCGCTGGAAATCCTGGCCTATTTCAGCATCTCTGATATATTGTCTGCACCACTGCCCTTTGTCACCTCTTATTTCACCTGTATCAGTCAGGCCTTGTGTATATATGTGAAGGGTGTTGTGTTGTAGTGTTGTTACTCTATGTTAAGTTCACCGAGAGAGCCACGAAACTGGAGACACTTTCCATGTATGTGCAGACCTACATGGCCAGTAAACAGGATTCTGATGTTGAACCGCAGTCTAATACTCTGCAACCTGTACATAGTAGCGTTTGTTCATCGGCAGGAGCCCGATCAGCTAATCACTGCCAACCTTTGTTATTGCCGCTTAACGTGGCTCACCTCCAACCTCATTACTGGTACTGTGGACTGTTGCTGATCCATGTGAGTCAAACCGAGACAATTAATTTCCTTGAACGTGGGAACATAAATCTGATGGTGACTCTGATTGAGAGTATGTACGGATCATGAATCTGTAATGGACCGGGCTGAGTTCGGTTCTGTTCGGCTCTCACCGTCTCTCATTTACATTCTGACTGGTGGGGGTGAAGCTGAACAGATCTCCTGCGCGCTTGAGGAAGAGGAGGACAATGAGGAAGAGGAGGAGGAGGAGCAGCGGAAAAGACACCAGACCTCCATCGTTGGCTCCCATTCCTTCAGTGCTTCACCGAGGAGCCGGAGACTTTCCAGCTCAACCCACCCACGGGAAAACTGTCCGGACATTTGCCCCCCCCCCCCCCCAGAATGAACCGGATCTGAGATTTGCCCAGAAGACGAGGAATCTTGGTTCAACCGGTGGACGTGGTGGTGGACGCTCGGTCCGTCCGTGGACACGCAGAAGATGGTGCCTGTGTCCGTGGTGCTTCTGCTGGCTTTGGGGAGATGTGCGCTCGGAGGCTCGCCCGGCGTTCAGATCGGTACGTATGTCTCTTGATTGCGGGGCGGAGGAAGGTATTGGGTGGAGGCGGCATTGAGAAGTAGCGCTAAAGAGCGGGACCGAGCACAGGACTTAACCCAGCCTCTTGCTGTGTTCCCGCCGTGTGTGCTTTCAGGGGGACTCTTTCCGCGGGGCGCCGACCAGGAGTACAGCGCATTCCGGATCGGCATGGTCCAGTTCGGCACCTCCGAGTTCAGACTGACGCCTCACATCGACAACCTGGAGGTGGCCAACAGCTTCGCCGTCACCAACTGCTGTAAGTGCTCGGCTTATCGCTGCCTTTGTGCGTCGGGACGGAGCCGCTCTTAGCCCCGCACGGCGCGGCGCGGCGCTCTCGGCATCAGAAGGTACTGGAAACTAACGCGCAGCCACGCGCCGGGTCCGCGCTGCGCACGAGCCGCGGGTGGTCGCGTGAACCCGGAGCCGGTTTATAGGAGAAGAACGAGCGTCACGTCGGTGCTCGTGCGTGCTCGCGCAAAACGACAAAAGGGAAAGTTGGTTTCCACAGTAACAGTCAGTCACGGCTCGCCCACTTCACACCGACTGAGGAAGAGGAGGAGGTCTCTTCATCGCGGCTTCACTCCTGTAAATACGTCGACTAAATATGGTTCCCTCGTCCAACAGACGGACTTCCGTTTGAAATGTGTCGCACGTCTTCAAGAGGTTGCGGGAGAGACGACGTACCGCTCGGTTCAACCCGCCCGTTACACTCGGCTTCTCTGTTGGTGCTGTGGTGATGGTGGTGATGATGATGATGGTGGTGGTGATGATGATGATGAGGCGCAGATCGGGGATACATGACATAAGTGGGCTGAACAGGACCTGTTTTGTGTTAGGCAGAATCCTCCGTCCACATAGCCGGCCGGAGGTCCTATTTTGGGTTACCGACACCCACCCCACCTCATCTGCGTTAAAATGACACTCCATCATCTCTTGGCCATTTTTCGTTCTTTTCTTCTTTTTTTAAAATTCTGTCTGAAACTGGACTATCTGCGGGACAACGATGACATTCTGCATTTATGTTGTGCCATGTAGGAAAAAGCGTGTTAACAGTTCCTGCGTATGTGGGATGAGAGACAGCTCTGGTTTAGTGATCAGGCTTTGGACCTTTCAGTTGCCAGGCGACCGTTTCCTTCGGCAGACCCTCATGAATCAGATGAATCAGTAATCAGATGAATCAGAGGAGCTTTTGATTGCCGCGCACATCGATTGTCCTTTCCATATGAAGGCTCCCTGCTCGGAGCGGTGGTTCAGAGTTCAGACAGAATCTGGCTGCTGAAGATCAGCAAGAAGAACGGCTGAGATGGCCTCAAATGACTGTTCCGCTTTTGTTAGGGATGTGCCTTCCGGTCTGCCTTGTGTTCACATGCTGTGTTTGTTTTCTTGCTGGTTTGTTGCCATCTGGAACACCACATCCTATCAGATGAGTCCTGGTCCCCTTAGTCCTAAGTGGTTTTCCAGAATCACAGTAAGGTTGAGGCTTTTCACGTCTGAGTGAAGAATAGTAGTTTTAAAGTGCTTATTTCAAACGCACCTTCAAAGGAAATAGCTGTTTGATGACTGAGAAGTGGTCAGGTCCACGCATTATTACTGGAGCTGGCTGTTCACCGTGCGCTGATATAAAAATCACCAGACAACACCTACATTCAGCCTTCATTATGGTGCTGAGCTGATCCATGTGGTTCTGCCAACATGAAGAGCCGTGTGGTTCTGCCAACATGAAGAGCCGTGTTGTTCTGCCAACATGAAGAGCCGTGTTGTTCTGCCAACACGAAGAGCCGTGTGGTTCTGCCAACATGAAGAGCCGTGTGGTTCTGCCAACATGAAGAGCCGTGTGGTTCTGCCAACATGAAGAGCCGTGTGGTTCTGCCAACGTGAAGAGCCATGTCGTTCTGCCAACATGAAGAACCATGTCGTTCTGCCAACGTGAAGAGCCATGTCGTTCTGCCAACGTGAAGAACCATGTCGTTCTGCCAACGTGAAGAACCATGTCGTGTTGCCAACGTGAAGAACCATGTCGTTCTGCCAACGTGAAGAACCATGTCGTTCTGCCAACGTGAAGAGCCATGTCGTGTTGCCAACGTGAAGAACCATGTTGTTCTGCCAACGTGAAGAGCCATGTCGTTCTGCCAACGTGAAGAGCCATGTCGTTCTGCCAACGTGAAGAACCATGTCGTTCTGCCAACGTGAAGAACCATGTCGTGTTGCCAACGTGAAGAACCATGTCGTGTTGCCAACGTGAAGAACCATGTCGTTCTGCCAACGTGAAGAACCATGTCGTTCTGCCAACGTGAAGAGCCATGTCGTTCTGCCAACGTGAAGAGCCATGTCGTTCTGCCAACGTGAAGAGCCATGTCGTTCTGCCAACGTGAAGAGCCATGTCGTTCTGCCAACGTGAAGAACCATGTCGTGTTGCCAACGTGAAGAACCATGTCGTGTTGCCAACGTGAAGAGCCATGTCGTTCTGCCAACGTGAAGAGCCATGTCGTTCTGCCAACGTGAAGAACCATGTCGTGTTGCCAACGTGAAGAACCATGTCGTTCTGCCAACGTGAAGAACCATGTCGTTCTGCCAACGTGAAGAGCCATGTCGTGTTGCCAACGTGAAGAACCATGTTGTTCTGCCAACGTGAAGAGCCATGTCGTTCTGCCAACGTGAAGAGCCATGTCGTTCTGCCAACGTGAAGAACCATGTCGTGTTGCCAACGTGAAGAACCATGTCGTGTTGCCAACGTGAAGAACCATGTCGTTCTGCCAACGTGAAGAACCATGTCGTTCTGCCAACGTGAAGAGCCATGTCGTTCTGCCAACGTGAAGAGCCATGTCGTTCTGCCAACGTGAAGAACCATGTCGTTCTGCCAACGTGAAGAACCATGTCGTGTTGCCAACGTGAAGAACCATGTCGTGTTGCCAACGTGAAGAACCATGTCGTGTTGCCAACGTGAAGAACCATGTCGTTCTGCCAACGTGAAGAGCCATGTCGTTCTGCCAACGTGAAGAACCATGTCGTGTTGCCAACGTGAAGAACCATGTCGTTCTGCCAACGTGAAGAACCATGTCGTTCTGCCAACGTGAAGAGCCATGTCGTTCTGCCAACGTGAAGAGCCATGTCGTTCTGCCAACGTGAAGAACCATGTCGTTCTGCCAACGTGAAGAACCATGTCGTTCTGCCAACGTGAAGAGCCATGTCGTTCTGCCAACGTGAAGAGCCATGTCGTTCTGCCAACGTGAAGAGCCATGTCGTGTTGCCAACGTGAAGAACCATGTCGTTCTGCCAACGTGAAGAACCATGTCGTTCTGCCAACGTGAAGAACCATGTCGTGTTGCCAACGTGAAGAACCATGTCGTTCTGCCAACGTGAAGAACCATGTCGTTCTGCCAACGTGAAGAACCATGTCGTTCTGCCAACGTGAAGAGCCATGTCGTTCTGCCAACGTGAAGCTTGTCAGTTGAGGCGTGTTCAGCCCAGCTTGACATGACCCACTGAATGTGTGTGTTTGGGGGTGGGGGTGGAGAGGGGGAGAGAGAGGGGGAGAAAAGAGAGAGAGGGGGGAAAGAGGGGGAGCAAGAGAGGGGGGAGAAAAGAGAGAGAGAAGGGGAAGAGAGAGAGAGCACATCTATAGCAGGACTACTTCATCATGTGCCGTACTTAGCTGTGTGTATGTGTTGGTATATATGACGTATATTTGGTATATATGAAGGGTTCCTTTCAAACCAAACACACTGATTTGACAAAACAGTCCTCCTTGAAGCTGCCTGGCAGAACATGTGGAGAGAGAGCCTCCTTCCACATGATGGATGTATAGACTTCTGTCGTGGAAGATGAAGACATATAGCCCAGTAGATGGCAGCCTGCATCACAGAGCAGGTGCCCCCCCCCCCCATCAACCATAACAGTGCCTGAATACACATTTCTTTTTCTTTGCTTTTGTGTTGACTGTATTTATTGGATGTTAAACACAGGGGACACATAGATTTTAAAGCAGTGTAAGGTTAGAGTCACTCCAAGTAATGACATGATCTGTTTCAGTTTTACTTAAACATTATCATCAGGAGAAAACTGCAGAGATGTTTCATGACTAAATAAACACACACACAGATTTTTTTTTTCGGGCAGTGTGTCTTCCTCAAGCTCGGGTCCTTGACCAGAGGCCCGGGAATTGGAGGGTTCTGCACAGTATCTTAGCTGTTCCCAGGACCACACCCTTCTGGACAGAGACCTCAGATGTTCTTCCTGGAATCTGCTGGAGCCACTCTCCCAATTTGGGGGTCACAGCCCCTAGTGCTCCTGTTACCACTTGGATTACTGTGGATTTCACCTTCCAAATCTGATCTGGTTCTTCCTTCAGCCCTTGGTATTTCTCTAGCTTCTCATGCCCTTTAAGGTCAGGGGTGACTGCGCCTTTGTGGTTGCAGCCCCTAGACTGTGGAACAGCATTCCCCTCCCTATAAGACCTGCCCCCTGCATGGACTCTTAAATCCAGCTCAAAACGTACTTTTGTTCTCTAGCGTTTGCATCTCCCTGATGTGGCGGGTTTCTGGCTTGTGTCTATGTCCATCTGTTGTTTATTCATGCCTCCGAGCTACATGCCTTGTTGTCTATATCGATGTTTTATTGTGTTTGTTTTTTAGCTACCTGCTCTGGTCTGTACAGCACTTTGGTCAGCGTGGGTAGATTTTATATGTGCTCTATAAATAAATTTGACATGACTTGACTTTCTTCCTGATGTTGCCATCGCTCAGGATCGCTACATGGATCACTACTGCTGTCTTCTGTTCCTTGTTGACCTCCACAATGTCTGGTTGGTTAGCCAGCACCTGCTTGTTAGTCTGGACCTTGAAGTCCCACAGGATCTTAGCTCTGCCATTCTCAACCACCTTTGGTGGTGTCTCCCATTTGGACTTGGGGACTTCCAGTCTGTATTCAGTACAGATGTTCCTGTACACTATCCCAGCCACTTGGTTATGCCTTTCAGTGTACACTTTCCCAGCTAGCATTTTACACCCTGTTGCTAAGTGCTGGACTGTCTCAGGGGCATCTTTGCACAGCCTGCATCTTGGGTCTTGTCTGGTGTGGTAGACCCCTGCCTCAGTCGATCTGGTCCTGAGTACCTGTTCTTGTGCTGCTATGATCAGAGCCTCTGTGCAGTTCTTCAGCCTTTTCTTTCCACTGGTAGGATTTCTCTATCAGCTATGTCTTCTATCTGTCGGTGGTACATCCCATGGAGGGGCTTGATCTTCCATGATACCTCCTCTTGTTCTTCCTCCCCACTCTCTCTCTTCTGCTGCCTGAGATACTCCTTGAGCAGTTCATCCTGGGGGGGGGGGGGCTCTTTCTGATATACACATGGATGTTCCTTATTTCAACCTGAATAGTGGCTCTGACACTCATTAACCCTCGGCCCCCATCTGTTCACTTATCTTACAGTCTAAGTTTGCTGGACTTCTGGTGCAACCCTCTGTGCATTGTGGGGAGTTTCTGTGTCCTGATATCTGTGGCCTTTATCTCCTCCATTGGCCAGCTTATTATTCCAGCTGGGTATCTGATGAGTGGTAGGGCATATGTGTTGATGGCTTAGATCAGGGGTGGCTAACGTGTCATGTAGAGCCATGTGTATGCAAGTTTTCATTTCAACCCGACTCCACACCAGGTGATTTCACTGATTAGCAAACCTTCAACCAAAGAGGAAGAATGTATCAGTAAAATCACCTGGTGTGGAGTTGGGTTGGAATGAATACCTGCATACACGTGGCTCTCCATGGCACATTAGCTACCGCTGGCTTAGATCTTATTCTTCCCATTGAGCTGGCTCCTCAGGACCTGCCTCACCCTCTCTAGGTATTTGGCTGTAGCTGACCACCTTGCTGCGCCCTCGTAGTTTCCATAACTGTCCTGTATGTCTGTTATACTGCCATCTGATAATTCAACCCCTCAGCGCTCACCACCTTTCCTCTTTTTGCCACCATTCAACCGCACTTGTCCAGTCTGAAAAACATCCCGATGTTGCCGCTGTAGAGCCTGGTGAGGTGGATCAGCGAGTCAATGTGTTGCTCATTCTTTGCACACTGCTTAATGTCATCCATGTGTAGGAGGTGGCTGATGGTAACGCCACTTCTCATCCTGTATTAACAGCTGGGTAGCTCAGTAGGTAACAATGCCAGCTTTCCACCAGAGACTGGGGTTTCAAACCCTGTTAGGACAAGTCTCCAGTAAAAGTGAGGCTTAGACTCCTTATGCTATACAAGTCAGCTACCTCAGACATGAGTGAGAGTAACACTAATACCGCCTCAGACGTTGCCCAGGTTAACAAGGTCTGTGTCAGGTGTTGAGGAACCATGAAAACCTGATGAGAAATGGACTACTGGAACAAGACATTCATTGATATATATAAAATCCAGTGAGACACACTAAGCAATCATCAGCTGTCAATGAAACTACTCGAGGAAGGACATACCATCTACTGCCTCGTCATGCACATCACGTGCACATTGTCCAATGGGGAAGGGAGAGGTGCGAATTTCAAAAACACGTGATCGCTAACGGTCCAATGGGGGGGTATATTTGTCTATTGTCATGATTTATTTATTATTACAAAATAGGTGTTTATATCTATGTCTGCAACTGCTGGCCAGTTCATTCCTGTTATTCAGTGTGGAGATTTGTGGTTTGCAGAGGATAAAATATTGTCAGTTAGACACAGATTACACATTTTACTGCTGGGTGAATATGTTTTGTTCTTTGAGAAGATTTTCCAGGTGGTTGAATAATTAATGTTTCTGTCCACCAATGACCAAATATAAGGGCTTAAACATGTGACATTCTTTAAACGGTTGTTTCTAAAGCTACACGTGTGCATTAAACCTCTTGTTGAATGTTCCTCTGTTAGACCCACGTATGTCTCTATTTTGTCGTTGTCATCTCTTGTCACCATAGCTTGGTAGATACCTCCCTTCGTGTGGCATTTTCCCTCGAGGGGGCGTGAGTCGTTCACACGGCAGTTGCAGTTGGGGGAGTCCGGTTGTGATGAAGGCGTCATTGATGTGTTGATGATTGTTGTGTTATGGGACGATATTATGTGTTGAATGTTAGGCATGCAGCTGTAACTCATGTTGATGTTGTTCCTATTGAACATCTTCCTCAGTTGGTGGTCCGTGGTAAAGCATTTATCCAAAAGTTCAAAACTCTGCTTACTGATGCCACGGTGTCGCTGTAGGGTGGTTGCACCAGGTGATGTTTCGTGTTCTGCTACGTTTGTTGGTTTATGGTCAGTCAGTGCGTAATGGTGGGTTGTACTTGAGCCGCTCTTTTGTAATACATCTTGGTATGTATTCCATGGTATGTTAATTGAAGATGGACTCACTAGGTGATCATTTTGAGAGTCTTCTATTAATGCTTTCTGGGATGTTCTTCTAGATGGAGGGTGGTGGTTGCTTTCTCTGTGGACATACTGCAGCGTGTTGGTGGGCTTCATGTATGGCTTGTATGAGTCGTTCCTAAGGTCCACTGAGATGTCTAGAAAGTCCATTTGTTTTTAGTTTGCTTCAATTGTGATTTTTTTTTAGCCCATTGTTCAGATTTTCTTAATGACCTCATATATGTATGACCTTATATAGTGTAACGTGCATGGATAAGTAGGCACATTGGCCCTTGACTAACGGGTCGGACCCTTTAGTCGACTAGTTAATGTTGTCGCTTGCGGAGTGGGAGATACGGGTTCACGCCCCGGCTGTGGCAACGGTCTCCTGCAGCTGCCCCCCGAATTCGCTACAATATGTATGTATGTATTTATATCTATATATATATATATCTATATCTATCTATATATATATATGTGTGTGTGTGTGTGTGTGTGTGTGTGTGTACTTTCTCTGAGATTAAACACTCACCTCTTACAAAGTGAACCTCTTTCCCCCTGAGAGTGGTAGAAGGGCTGTGAGGTCAGCGAGATAACGCCTGGACTCAGCACATCAAAGTTGTGTTTCTTCATGACTAAATCATGTTGTGGTTGTTTTATGCATGTACATGTACCCCACACCTGAGGGCCGGTCATGCAGGGAGGGTTTATTGTTCAGGCTTAATTAGATGCACTTTGCTCTGTTCCAGAGGAATAATAAGCAGGCATGGGAGCAGAGTAGCAGGCTGGAGAAGCCTCCATTGGCTCAGCTCACCCTGAATCCAGACCTCAACTAAGACTCTGCAAACTGTCCTGAAAACTCATGAAACTCACATTTGATCAGTTTCAGTTCCCTGATTCAGTCTTCTGTCCGAGGCAGTCGGGTCAAGCGGTTTTGTGTCCACCACAATTAATCTTCCGCGTTCACCATGTTAAATCTTTCGCGTTCACCATGTTACCTACCAACCAACCAGCCATTTTAAAACGTGACCTCACAACGAGTCCAGCTCTTCTGACACAGACTCAAGAGAGGATCTGTATCTACCGCCACATTCAGAGAGAGGTCACTTCATTAGTTCAACACGAAGGCCAATCAGAGATCTGTCATCAACACAGATTTATCTTCTGGAGATCCTTCCTCCTCTTAAGATTCTCTCTATTTTGGGGGCAGATTTTCAGGTTGTTTTGATGGGACAGCAGGGATAGATGGAAGGGCGGGTTGGAGAGAGATAGATACTGCAGAAGAGAGACAGACAGACGTGCAGAAAGAGAGCGAGAGAGAGAGAGACAGAGACATACAGCAGAAAAGAGAGAGAGAGAAAACGCAGCAATAAAATTGGCATATCAAACAAAGATATCTATCTCTGCGCTCTATATTCTCCCCCAGTTGGATCTCCATGTTGTGATGAGGATTTCCTGAGTAACCTCCATGAAGAGGTAAGCCTTTTCCAGGCCCAGGGACATGTGCTGCTGTGCGGAGATTTTAACACAAGAACAGGTTCAATGAGTGATACCATTGACCCTCAGGGTAACAGACATGTGTTTGGTCAACATTCCCTGTACCTCTCACCAAGCCTCATTAAAAGGAGCTCCCTCGACTGTACTGTGAACAAGGCTGGTAAGGAGCTAGTGCACCTCTGTCGCGCCTCTGGCTTGTACACACTTAATGGTAGGATCAGAGGAGACCCTCTGAGAAGGTTCACATGTTGTTCAGGTCTTGGAGCTAGTGTAGTTGACTATGCAATAACTGACATGGACCCCACCTCCTTCAACACATTCACTGTCAGACTACAAACTCCTCTTTCTGACCATAACCAAATTATGATTCTCTTCAAAACTATTAACCTGACTCAAATGCCTATAGAGGAGCCCAGCAAGCTGTTCAAAATTAATAAGACCTACAGATGGGCTCCAGACAGTGCAGGAAAATTTATCAATATCGTAAATTCATCCAAATTACTTAATATGATGACTAACTTCATTAACAAACCGTTTGAAACTAATAAGGACAATACCAACCAAGCTGTTAATGAAATCAATTATATCTTTCAGACGGCAGCAAACATGGTCCTACCAAGGACCCACAACAGAAAAAAGAAACAATCTGAAAATGAAAAATGGTTTGACAACGATTGTAAAAATATAAGAAAAGAACTGTGTAAATTGTCAAACCTGAAACACTACCAACCTCAAGATATGGATATAAGAAAGAAACATAGCGAAACATTAAAACTATATAAACACATAAGAAAGAAACATAGCGAAACATTAAAACTATATAAACACACATTAAGAATGAAAAAACAAAGCCATGTAGATAGAACCCTACAGGAAATAGAACATTCCCTGAATCAAAACCAATTCTGGGAAATGTGGAATAGTTTGAGCGCTACAAAACCACAAGACCTGCCTATCCAAAATGGAGAAATTTGGAAAAATCATTTTGAACATATCTATTCGGAAATCCAACAAGAACACTCAAATTACAATTACAACGTGATCAAACAAACATTACAGTTGTTCGAACGCACTATAAAAGACAACCAAAACACACTGGATTTTCCAATAACACAAGAAGAATTGGCACAGAAGCTCAAATCCTTAAAACCCAATAAAGCTTGTGGCCTTGACAGCATCAGAAGCGAGATGCTTAAAAACAGCACACCTGAGCTGCAAAGGGCAGTACTCAAATTGTTCACCATCCTTTTAAGTTCAGGATATTTTCCTGACATCTGGAGCAAAGGGCTTATAACTCCTACTCATGAAAATGGAGACAAATTGGATCCTAATAATTTCAGAGGCATTTGTGTGAGCAGTAGTCTGGGGAAGGTGTTTAATAGCATTTTGAACAATCGAATTCTAACCCTCCTTAACGAACACAATGTCCTGAGCAAAGGTCAAACTGGCTTCCTCCCAAATCACCGGACCACGGACCATATTTACACCCTACACACCCTCATAAATGAAAATGTGAATCAAACCACAAATGGAAAAATATTTGCTTGTTTTATTGACTTCAAAAAAGCTTTCGACTCTATTTGAAGGGAGTAAAGTGTATGACATAAAGTCAATGTATTCAGAGGACAAATGTGCAGTTAAGATTGGAGACAAACACACTGAGTTCTTCACTCAGAAAAGAGGGGTGGGGTAGGGATGCGGACTTAGCCCAACAATGTTTCATATATATATATATTAATGAACTGGCGGTGCAGCTGGAACAATCTGCAACCACAGGTCTCCCCCTGTATGACATGGAAATAAAATTTTTGCTTTATGCAGATCTAGTTTTGTTGTCAGAAACCACAGATGGGCTACAACAACTACTAGACCTGCTCGAGCACTAATGCCAGCACTGGGCCCTGGCAATAAATCCAAAAAAGACAAAAGTAATGATTTTCCAGAAGAAGCCCAGATGTCAGGAAAATAGATACCAGTTGACTCTAGGTAGCATCACCTTAGAGCATACGATGCAGTGTACTTACCTTGGTCTAATTATTACAGCATCAGGGAGTTTCAGTAGGGCAGTGAATAACCTAAAACAAAAAGCTGGCAGAGCTCTATATGCAATTAAAAATACATTCTTTAACATTGATATACCAATCTCCATCTGGTGCAAACTGTTTGATAGTGTAATTCTGCCCATTGCACTATATGGAAGTGAGGTATGGGGTCCACTCAGTCTTTCAGCTACACTAGATGGGACAAGCATCCAGCAGAAACCCTACATGCTGAATTCTGTAGAATGATTCTGAAAATACAAAGGAAAACACCAAACAACGCATGTAGGGCAGAGTTAGGCCGGTTTCCATTATTGATAAATGTACAAAAAAGATCTCTAAATTTCTGGATGCACTTAAATACAAGCCCAACAAATACATTGCACTTTAAAGCTCTGAAAACCCAAGAACTGAACCCCAAAAAGAGTCCCCTGAAGCAGCTGGTTCTGAGACTCACTAACCCTTAAACGAAAAATAAGACCAACCAACCTCAGGCCAGCACTGCATTCCAAACAAAGATTATGATAAACCAGCTATAAAACAAACCAACATGAGGATAAATCAGCTATAAAACAAACCAACATGAGGATAAATCAGCTATAAAACAAACAAACATGAGGATAAATCAGCTTTAAAACCAACATGAGGATAAATCAGCTATAAAACAAACATGAGGATAAATCAGCTATAAAACAAACCAACATGAGGATAAATCAGCTTTAAAACAAACATGAGGATAAATCAGCTATAAAACACAAACATGAGGATAAATCAGCTATAAAACAAATAAACATGAAGATAAATCAGACTATAAAACAAACAAACACGAGGATAAATCAGCTATAAAACAAACAAACGAGGATAAATCAGCTATAAAACAGGAGGATAAATCAGACTATAAAACTAACAAACATGAAGACAAATCAGACTATAAAACAAACATACATGAGATAAATCAGCGATAAAACAAACAAAAATGAGGATAAATCAACTATAAAACAGTAGGATAAATCAGGCTATAAAACAAACAAACATGAGGATGAATCAGACTATAAAACAACCAAAATGAGGATAAATCAGACTATGAAACAAACCAACATGAGGATAAATCAGCTATAAAACAAACAAACATGAGGATAAATCAGACTATAAAACAAACAAACATGAAGATAAATAAGCTATAAAACAAACAAACGAGGATAAATCAGCTATAAAACAAACAAACGAGGATAAATCAGCTATAAAACAAACAAACGAGTATAAATCAGCTATGAAACAGGAGGATAAATCAGACTATAAAACAAACAAACAAACAGGAGGATAAATCGGCTATAAATAAAACAAACGAGGATAAATCAGACTATAAAACAAACCAACATGAGGATAAATCAGACTAAAACAAACAAACATGAGTATAAATCAACTATAAAACAGGAGGATAAATCAGGCTATAAAACAAACAAACATGAGGATAAATCAGCTATAAAACAAACATACTTGAGATAAATCAGACTATAAAACAAACATGAGGATAAATGAACTATAAAACAGGAGGATAAATCAGGCTATAAAACAAACAAACATGAGGATAAATCAGACTATAAAACAACCAAAATGACGATAAATCAGACTATGAAACAAACCAACATGAGGATAAATAAGACTATAAAACAAACAAACGAGGATAAATCAGCTATAAAACAAACAAACGAGGATAAATCAGATTGAAAAAAACAAACGAGGATAAATCAGCTATAAAACAGGAGGATAAATCAGACTATGAAACAAACATGAGGATAAATCAGACTATAAAACGAACAAACAAACAGGAGGATAAATCAGCTATAAATAAAACAAACGAGGATAAATCAGACTATAAAACAAACAAACATGAGGATAAATCAGAATATAAAACAAACAAACAAGAGGATAAATCAACTATAAAACAGGAGGATAAATCAGGCTATAAAACAAACAAACATGAGGATAAATCAGCTATAAAACAAACATACTTGAGATAAATCAGACTATAAAACAAACAAACATGAGGATAAATCAACTATAAAACAAACCAACATGAGGATAAATCAACTATAGAACAGGAGGATAAATCAGACTATAAAACAAACCAACATGAGGGTAAATCAACTATAAAACATAAGATTAATCAGACTATAAAACAAACAAACATGAAGACAAATCAGACTATAAAACAAACATACATGAGGATAAATCAACTATAAAACAGGAGGATGAATCAGGCTATAAAACAAACATGAGTATAAATCAGCTATAAAACAGGAGGATAAATCATACTATAAAACAAACAAACATGAGGATGAATCAGACTATAAAACAAACAAACAAACAGGAGGATAAATCAGACTATAAAACAAACAAACGAGGATAAATCAGTCTGTAAAACAAACAAACATGAGGATAAATCAGCTATAAAACAAACAAACATGAGGATAAATCAGACTATAAAACAAACATGAGGATAAATCAGACTGTAAAACAAACCAACATGAGGATAAATCAGACTATAAAACAAACAAACATGAAGACAAATCAGACTATAAAACAAACAAACATGAGGATAAATCAGCTATAAAACAGGAGGATAAATCAGACTATAAAACAAACAAGAGGATAAATCAGACTATAAATAAAACAAACATGAAGACAAATCAGCCTATAAAACAAACAAACATGAGGACAAATCAACTATAAAACAGGAGGATAAATCAGCTATAAAACAAACCAACATGAGGATAAATCAGCTATAAAACAAACCAACATGAGGATAAATCAGACTATAAAACAAACCAACATGAGGATAAATCAGCTATAAAACAAACATACATGAGATAAATCAGGTATAAATAAAACGAACAACAGGATAAATGAGACTATAAAACAAACAAACAAGAAGATAAATTAGACTATAAAACAAACCAACATGAGGATAAATCAACTATAAAACAAACCAACATGAGGATAAATCAGCTATAAAACAAACCAACATGAGGATAAATCAGCTATAAAACAAACCAACATGAGGATAAATCAGACTATAAAACAAACCAACATGAGGATAAATCAGCTATAAAACAAACATACATGAGATAAATCAGGTATAAATAAAACGAACAACAGGATAAATGAGACTATAAAACAAACAAACAAGAAGATAAATTAGACTATAAAACAAACCAACATGAGGATAAATCAGACTATAAAACAAACAAACATAAAGAAAAATCAGACTATAAAACAAACAAACATGAGGATAAATCAGACTACAGAACAAACAAACATGAGGATAAATCAGACTATAAAACAAACAAACATGAGGATAAATCAGCTATAAAACAAACCAACATGAGGATAAATCAGACTATAAAACAAACAAACATAAAGAAAAATCAGACTATAAAACAAACAAACATGAGGATAAATCAGACTATAGAACAAACAAACATGAGGATAAATCGGCTATAAAACAAACCAACATGAGGATAAATCAGACTAAAACAAACCAACATGAGGATAAATCAGCTATAAATAAAACAAACGAGGATAAATCAGACTATAAAACAAACAAGAGGATAAATCAGACTATAAAACAAACAAACATGAGGATAAATCAGACTATAAAACAAACAAGAGGATAAATCAGACTATAAATAAAACAAACATGAAGACAAATCAGCCTATAAAACAAACAAACATGAGGACAAATCAACTATAAAACAGGAGGATAAATCAGCTATAAAACAAACCAACATGAGGATAAATCAGCTATAAAACAAACCAACATGAGGATAAATCAGACTATAAAACAAACCAACATGATAAATCAGCTATAAAACAAACATACATGAGATAAATCAGGTGTAAATAAAACGAACAACAGGATAAATGAGACTATAAAACAAACAAACAAGAAGATAAATTAGACTATAAAACAAACCAACATGAGGATAAATCAACTATAAAACAAACCAACATGAGGATAAATCAGCTATAAAACAAACCAACATGAGGATAAATCAGCTATAAAACAAACCAACATGAGGATAAATCAGCTATAAAACAAACCAACATGAGGATAAATCAGACTATAAAACAAACCAACATGAGGATAAATCAGCTATAAAACAAACATACATGAGATAAATCAGGTATAAATAAAACGAACAACAGGATAAATGAGACTATAAAACAAACAAACAAGAAGATAAATTAGACTATAAAACAAACCAACATGAGGATAAATCAGACTATAAAACAAACAAACATAAAGAAAAATCAGACTATAAAACAAACAAACATGAGGATAAATCAGACTATAGAACAAACAAACATGAGGATAAATCAGACTATAAAACAAACAAACATGAGGATAAATCAGCTATAAAACAAACCAACATGAGGATAAATCAGACTATAAAACAAACAAACATAAAGAAAAATCAGACTATAAAACAAACAAACATGAGGATAAATCAGACTATAGAACAAACAAACATGAGGATAAATCAGACTATAAAACAAACCAACATGAGGATAAATCAGACTATAAAACAAACCAACATGAGGATGAATCAGACTATAAAACATCCAAAATGAGGATAAATCAGACTATGAAACAAACCAACATGAGGATAAATCAGCTATAAAACAAACAAACATGAGGATAAATCAGACTATAAAACAAACAAACATGAAGATAAATAAGCTATAAAACAAACAAACGAGGATAAATCAGCTATAAAACAAACAAACGAGGATAAATCAGCTATAAAACAAACAAACGAGTATAAATCAGCTATGAAACAGGAGGATAAATCAGACTATAAAACAAACAAACAAACAGGAGGATAAATCGGCTATAAATAAAACAAACGAGGATAAATCAGACTATAAAACAAACCAACATGAGGATAAATCAGAGTAAAACAAACAAACATGAGTATAAATCAACTATAAAACAGGAGGATAAATCAGGCTATAAAACAAACAAACATGAGGATAAATCAGCTATAAAACAAACATACTTGAGATAAATCAGACTATAAAACAAACATGAGGATAAATGAACTATAAAACAGGAGGATAAATCAGGCTATAAAACAAACAAACATGAGGATACATCAGACTATAAAACAAACCAACATGAGGATAAATCAACTATAAAACAGGAGGATAAATCAGGCTATAAAACAAACACACATGAGGATAAATCAGACTATAAAACAACCAAAATGACGATAAATCAGACTATGAAACAAACCAACATGAGGATAAATAAGACTATAAAACAAACAAACGAGGATAAATCAGCTATAAAACAAACAAACGAGGATAAATCAGATTGAAAAAAACAAACGAGGATAAATCAGCTATAAAACAGGAGGATAAATCAGACTATGAAACAAACATGAGGATAAATCAGACTATAAAACGAACAAACAAACAGGAGGATAAATCAGCTATAAATAAAACAAACGAGGATAAATCAGACTATAAAACAAACAAACATGAGGATAAATCAGAATATAAAACAAACAAACAAGAGGATAAATCAACTATAAAACAGGAGGATAAATCAGGCTATAAAACAAACAAACATGAGGATAAATCAGCTATAAAACAAACATACTTGAGATAAATCAGACTATAAAACAAACAAACATGAAGACAAATCAGACTATAAAACAAACATACATGAGGATAAATCAACTATAAAACAGGAGGATGAATCAGGCTATAAAACAAACATGAGTATAAATCAGCTATAAAACAGGAGGATAAATCATACTATAAAACAAACAAACATGAGGATGAATCAGACTATAAAACAAACAAACAAACAGGAGGATAAATCAGACTATAAAACAAACAAACGAGGATAAATCAGTCTGTAAAACAAACCAACATGAGGATAAATCAGCTATAAAACAAACAAACATGAGGATAAATCAGACTATAAAACAAACATGAGGATAAATCAGACTGTAAAACAAACCAACATGAGGATAAATCAGACTATAAAACAAACAAACATGAAGACAAATCAGACTATAAAACAAACAAACATGAGGATAAATCAGCTATAAAACAGGAGGATAAATCAGACTATAAAACAAACAAGAGGATAAATCAGACTATAAATAAAACAAACATGAAGACAAATCAGCCTATAAAACAAACAAACATGAGGACAAATCAACTATAAAACAGGAGGATAAATCAGCTATAAAACAAACCAACATGAGGATAAATCAGCTATAAAACAAACCAACATGAGGATAAATCAGACTATAAAACAAACCAACATGAGGATAAATCAGCTATAAAATAAACCAACATGAGGATAAATCAGCTATAAAACAAACCAACATGAGGATAAATCAGGCTATAAAACAAACCAACATGAGGATAAATCAGCTATAAAACAAACCAACATGAGGATAAATCAGGCTATAAAACAAACCAACATGAGGATAAATCAGACTATAAAACAAACATAAGGATAAATCAGCTATAAAACAAACAAACATGAGGATAAATCAGACTATAAAACAAACAAACATGAGGATAAATCAGACTATAAAACAAATAAACATGAGGATAAATCAGCTATAAAACAAACAAACATGAGGATAAATCAGACTATAAAACAAACCAACATGAGGATAAATCAGACTATAAAACAAACAAACATGAGGATAAATCAGGCTATAAAACAAACAAACATGAGGATAAATCAGCTATAAAACAAACCAACATGAGGATAAATCAGCTATAAAACAAACCAACATGAGGATAAATCAGACTATAAAACAAACAAACATGAGGATAAATCAGCTATAAAACAAACAAACATGAGGATAAATCAGCTATAAAACAAACAAACATGAGGATAAATCAGGCTAAAAAACAAACCAACATGAGGATAAATCAGACTATAAAACAAACCAACATGAGGATAAATCAGACTATAAAACAAACCAACATGAGGATAAATCAGACTATAAAACAAACAAACATGAGGATAAATCAGCTATAAAACAAACAAACATGAGGATAAATCAGCTATAAAACAAACAAACATGAGGATAAATCAGACTATAAAACAAACCAACATGAGGATAAATCAGACTATAAAACAAACCAACATGAGGATAAATCAGACTATAAAACAAACCAACATGAGGATAAATCAGCTATAAAACAAACCAACATGAGGATAAATCAGCTATAAAACCAACATGAGGATAAATCAGCTATAAAATAAACCAACATGGGGATAAATCAGACTATAAAACAAACCAACATGAGGATAAATCAGACTATAAAACAAACAAACATGAGGATAAATCAGCTATAAAACAAACAAACATGAGGATAAATCAGCTATAAAACAAACCAACATGAGGATAAATCAGACTATAAAACAAACCAACATGAGGATAAATCAGCTATAAAACAAACCAACATGAGGATAAATCAGCTATAAAACAAACCAACATGAGGATAAATCAGACTATAAAACAAACCAACATGAGGATAAATCAGCTATAAAACAAACCAACATGAGGATAAATCAGCTATAAAACAAACCATCATGAGGATAAATCAGACTATAAAACAAACAAACATGAGGATAAATCAGCTATAAAACAAACAAACATGAGGATAAATCAGACTATAAAACAAAAAAACATGAGGATAAATCAGCTATAAAACAAACCAACATGAGGATAAATCAGCTATAAAACAAACCAACATGACGATAAATCAGCTATAAAACAAACCAACATGAGGATAAATTAGGCTATAAAACAAACAGGATAAATCAGCTATAGAACAAACAAACATGAGGATAAATCAGACTATAAAACAAACCAACATGAGGATAAATCAGCTATAAAACAAACAAACATGAGGATAAATCAGACTATAAAACAAACAAACAGGATAAATCAGCTATAAAACAAACAAACATGAGGATAAATCAGACTATAAAACAAACCAACATGAGGATAAAGCAGACTATAAAACAAACAAACATGAGGATAAATCAGCTATAAAACAAACCAACATGAGGATAAATCAGACTATAAAACAAACAAACATGAGGATAAATCAGACTATAAAACAAACCAACATGAGGATAAATCGGCTATAAAACAAACAAACGAGGATAAATCAGCTATAGAACAAACCAACATGAGGATAAATCAGACTATAAAACAAACCAACATGAGGATAAATCAGACTATAAAACAAACCAACATGAGGATAAATCAGCTATAAAACAAACCAACATGAGGATAAATCAGCTGTAAAACAAACCAACATGAGGATAAATCAGCTATAAAACAAACCAACATGAGGATAAATCAGATATAAAACAAACAAACATGAGGATAAATCAGCTATGAAACAAACCAACATGAGGATAAATCAGACTATAAAACAAACCAACATGAGGATAAATCAGACTATAAACCAAACCAACATGAGGATAAATCAGCTATAAAACAAACCAACATGAGGATAAATCAGACTATAAAACAAACAAACAAGAGGATAAATCAACTATAAAACAGGAGGATAAATCAGGCTATAAAACAAACAAACATGAGGATAAATCAGCTATAAAACAAACATACTTGAGATAAATCAGACTATAAAACAAACAAACATGAAGACAAATCAGACTATAAAACAAACATACATGAGGATAAATCAACTATAAAACAGGAGGATGAATCAGGCTATAAAACAAACATGAGTATAAATCAGCTATAAAACAGGAGGATAAATCATACTATAAAACAAACAAACATGAGGATGAATCAGACTATAAAACAAACAAACAAACAGGAGGATAAATCAGACTATAAAACAAACAAACGAGGATAAATCAGTCTGTAAAACAAACCAACATGAGGATAAATCAGCTATAAAACAAACAAACATGAGGATAAATCAGACTATAAAACAAACATGAGGATAAATCAGACTGTAAAACAAACCAACATGAGGATAAATCAGACTATAAAACAAACAAACATGAAGACAAATGAGACTATAAAACAAACAAACATGAGGATAAATCAGCTATAAAACAGGAGGATAAATCAGACTATAAAACAAACAAGAGGATAAATCAGACTATAAATAAAACAAACATGAAGACAAATCAGCCTATAAAACAAACAAACATGAGGACAAATCAACTATAAAACAGGAGGATAAATCAGCTATAAAACAAACCAACATGAGGATAAATCAGCTATAAAACAAACCAACATGAGGATAAATCAGACTATAAAACAAACCAACATGAGGATAAATCAGCTATAAAATAAACCAACATGAGGATAAATCAGCTATAAAACAAACCAACATGAGGATAAATCAGGCTATAAAACAAACCAACATGAGGATAAATCAGCTATAAAACAAACCAACATGAGGATAAATCAGGCTATAAAACAAACCAACATGAGGATAAATCAGACTATAAAACAAACATAAGGATAAATCAGCTATAAAACAAACAAACATGAGGATAAATCAGACTATAAAACAAACAAACATGAGGATAAATCAGACTATAAAACAAATAAACATGAGGATAAATCAGCTATAAAACAAACAAACATGAGGATAAATCAGACTATAAAACAAACCAACATGAGGATAAATCAGACTATAAAACAAACAAACATGAGGATAAATCAGGCTATAAAACAAACAAACATGAGGATAAATCAGCTATAAAACAAACCAACATGAGGATAAATCAGCTATAAAACAAACCAACATGAGGATAAATCAGACTATAAAACAAACAAACATGAGGATAAATCAGCTATAAAACAAACAAACATGAGGATAAATCAGCTATAAAACAAACAAACATGAGGATAAATCAGGCTAAAAAACAAACCAACATGAGGATAAATCAGACTATAAAACAAACCAACATGAGGATAAATCAGACTATAAAACAAACCAACATGAGGATAAATCAGACTATAAAACAAACAAACATGAGGATAAATCAGCTATAAAACAAACAAACATGAGGATAAATCAGCTATAAAACAAACAAACATGAGGATAAATCAGACTATAAAACAAACCAACATGAGGATAAATCAGACTATAAAACAAACCAACATGAGGATAAATCAGACTATAAAACAAACCAACATGAGGATAAATCAGCTATAAAACAAACCAACATGAGGATAAATCAGCTATAAAACCAACATGAGGATAAATCAGCTATAAAATAAACCAACATGGGGATAAATCAGACTATAAAACAAACCAACATGAGGATAAATCAGACTATAAAACAAACAAACATGAGGATAAATCAGCTATAAAACAAACAAACATGAGGATAAATCAGCTATAAAACAAACCAACATGAGGATAAATCAGACTATAAAACAAACCAACATGAGGATAAATCAGCTATAAAACAAACCAACATGAGGATAAATCAGCTATAAAACAAACCAACATGAGGATAAATCAGACTATAAAACAAACCAACATGAGGATAAATCAGCTATAAAACAAACCAACATGAGGATAAATCAGCTATAAAACAAACCATCATGAGGATAAATCAGACTATAAAACAAACAAACATGAGGATAAATCAGCTATAAAACAAACAAACATGAGGATAAATCAGACTATAAAACAAACAAACATGAGGATAAATCAGCTATAAAACAAACCAACATGAGGATAAATCAGCTATAAAACAAACCAACATGACGATAAATCAGCTATAAAACAAACCAACATGAGGATAAATTAGGCTATAAAACAAACAGGATAAATCAGCTATAGAACAAACAAACATGAGGATAAATCAGACTATAAAACAAACCAACATGAGGATAAATCAGCTATAAAACAAACAAACATGAGGATAAATCAGACTATAAAACAAACAAACAGGATAAATCAGCTATAAAACAAACAAACATGAGGATAAATCGGCTATAAAACAAACAAACGAGGATAAATCAGCTATAGAACAAACCAACATGAGGATAAATCAGACTATAAAACAAACCAACATGAGGATAAATCAGACTATAAAACAAACCAACATGAGGATAAATCAGCTATAAAACAAACCAACATGAGGATAAATCAGCTGTAAAACAAACCAACATGAGGATAAATCAGCTATAAAACAAACCAACATGAGGATAAATCAGATATAAAACAAACAAACATGAGGATAAATCAGCTATGAAACAAACCAACATGAGGATAAATCAGACTATAAAACAAACCAACATGAGGATAAATCAGACTATAAACCAAACCAACATGAGGATAAATCAGCTATAAAACAAACCAACATGAGGATAAATCAGCTATAAAACAAACCAACATGAGGATAAATCAGCTATAAAACAAACCAACATGAGGATAAATCAGACTATAAAACAAACCAACATGAGGATAAATCAGCTATAAAACAAACCAACATGAGGATAAATCAGACTATAAAACAAACAAACATGAGGATAAATCAGCTATAAAACAAACCAACATGAGGATAAATCAGACTATAAAACAAACCAACATGAGGATAAATCAGCTATAAAACAAACCAACATGAGGATAAATCAGCTATAAAACAAACATGAGGATAAATCAGACTATAAAACAAACCAACATGAGGATAAATCAGCTATAAAATAAACCAACATGAGGATAAATCAGACTATAAAACAAACAAACATGAGGATAAATCAGCTATAAAACAAACAAACATGAGGATAAATCAGACTATAAAACAAACAAACATGAGGATAAATCAGACTATAAAACAAACCAACATGAGGATAAATCAGCTATAAAACAAACAAACATGAGGACAAATCAGGCTATAAAACAAACCAACATGAGGATAAATCAGCTATAAAACAAACCAACATGAGGATAAATCAGACTATAAAACAAACATAAGGATAAATCAGCTATAAAACAAACAAACATGAGGATAAATCAGACTATAAAACAAACAAACATGAGGATAAATCAGACTATAAAACAAACAAACATGAGGATAAATCAGCTATAAAACAAACAAACATGAGGATAAATCAGACTATAAAACAAACAAACATGAGGATAAATCAGCTATAAAACAAACCAACATGAGGATAAATCAGCTATAAAACAAACCAACATGAGGATAAATCAGACTATAAAACAAACCAACATGAGGATAAATCAGCTATAAAACAAACCAACATGAGGATAAATCAGCTATAAAACAAACCAACATGAGGATAAATCAGACTATAAAACAAACCAACATGAGGATAAATCAGACTATAAAACAAACCAACATGAGGATAAATCAGACTATAAAACAAACCAACATGAGGATAAATCAGACTATAAAACAAACCAACATGAGGATAAATCAGCTATAAAACAAACCAACATGAGGATAAATCAGACTATAAAACAAACCAACATGAGGATAAATCAGACTATAAAACAAACCAACATGAGGATAAATCGGACTATAAAACAAACCAACATGAGGATAAATCAGACTATAAAACAAACAAACATGAGGATAAATCAGCTATAAAACAAACAAACATGAGGATAAATCAGCTATAAAACAAACCAACATGAGGATAAATCAGACTATAAAACAAACAAACATGAGGATAAATCAGCTATAAAACAAACCAACATGAGGATAAATCAGACTATAAAACAAACAAACATGAGGATAAATCAGCTATAAAACAAACGAACGAGGATAAATCAGCTATAGAACAAACCAACATGAGGATAAATCAGACTATAAAACAAACCAACATGAGGATAAATCAGACTATAAAACAAACCAACATGAGGATAAATCAGCTATAAAACAAACCAACATGAGGATAAATCAGCTGTAAAACAAACCAACATGAGGATAAATCAGCTATAAAACAAACCAACATGAGGATAAATCAGCTATAAAACAAACATGAGGATAAATCAGCTATAAAACAAACCAACATGAGGATAAATCAGACTATAAAACAAACCAACATGAGGATAAATCAGACTATAAACCAAACCAACATGAGGATAAATCAGCTATAAAACAAACCAACATGAGGATAAATCAGCTATAAAACAAACCAACATGAGGATAAATCAGCTATAAAACAAACCAACATGAGGATAAATCAGCTATAAAACAAACCAACATGAGGATAAATCAGACTATAAAACAAACAAACATGAGGATAAATCAGCTATAAAACAAACAAACATGAGGATAAATCAGACTATAAAACAAACAAACATGAGGATAAATCAGCTATAAAACAAACCAACATGAGGATAAATCAGCTATAAAACAAACCAACATGAGGATAAATCAGACTATAAAACAAACCAACATGAGGATAAATCAGACTATAAAACAAACAAACATGAGGATAAATCAGGCTATAAAACAAACCAACATGAGGATAAATCAGACTATAAAACAAACCAACATGAGGATAAATCAGACTATAAAACAAACCAACATGAGGATAAATCAGCTATAAAACAAACCAACATGAGGATAAATCAGCTATAAAACAAACATGAGGATAAATCAGCTATAAAATAAACCAACATGAGGATAAATCAGCTATAAAACAAACCAACATGAGGATAAATCAGCTATAAAACAAACCATCATGAGGATAAATCAGACTATAAAACAAACAAACGAGGATAAATCAGCTATAAAACAAACAAACATGAGGATAAATCAGACTATAAAACAAACAAACATGAGGATAAATCAGCTATAAAACAAACCAACATGAGGATAAATCGGCTATAAAACAAACCAACATGACGATAAATCAGCTATAAAACAAACCAACATGAGGATAAATCAGACTGTAAAACAAACAGGATAAATCAGCTATAGAACAAACCAACATGAGGATAAATCAGACTATAAAACAAACCAACATGAGGATAAATCAGCTATAAAACAAACAAACATGAGGATAAATCAGACTATAAAACAAACAAATAGGATAAATCAGCTATAAAACAAACATGAGGATAAATCAGCTATAGAACAAACCAACATGAGGATAAATCAGCTATAAAACAAACCAACATGAGGATAAATCAGCTATAAAACAAACAAACATGAGGATAAATCAGCTATAAAACAAACCAACATGAGGATAAATCAGACTATAAACCAAACCAACATGAGGATAAATCAGCTATAAAACAAACCAACATGAGGATAAATCAGACTATAAAACAAACCAACATGAGGATAAATCAGACTATAAAACAAACCAACATGAGGATAAATCAGACTATAAACCAAACCAACATGAGGATAAATCAGCTATAAAACAAACCAACATGAGGATAAATCAGACTATAAAACAAACAAACGTGAGGATAAATCAGCTTTAAAACAAACAAACATGAGGATAAATCAGACTATAAAACAAACAAACATGAGGATAAATCAGCTATAAAACAAACCAACATGAGGATAAATCAGCTATAAAACAAACCAACATGAGGATAAATCAGACTACAAAACAAACAAACATGAGGATAAATCAGCTATAAAACAAACAAACATGAGGATAAATCAGACTATAAAACAAACAAACATGAGGATAAATCAGACTATAAAACAAACCAACATGAGGATAAATCAGCTATAAAACAAACCAACATGAGGATAAATCAGCTATAAAACAAACCAACATGAGGATAAATCAGACTATAAAACAAACAAACATGAGGATAAATCAGCTATAAAACAAACAAACATGAGGATAAATCAGACTATAAAACAAACAAACATGAGGATAAATCAGACTATAAAACAAACCAACATGAGGATAAATCAGCTATAAAACAAACAAACATGAGGATAAATCAGGCTATAAAACAAACCAACATGAGGATAAATCAGGCTATAAAACAAACCAACATGAGGATAAATCAGACTATAAAACAAACCAACATGAGGATAAATCAGCTATAAAACAAACCAACATGAGGATAAATCAGCTATAAAACAAACATGAGGATAAATCAGCTATAAAATAAACCAACATGAGGATAAATCAGCTATAAAACAAACCAACATGAGGATAAATCAGCTATAAAACAAACCATCATGAGGATAAATCAGACTATAAAACAAACAAACATGAGGATAAATCAGCTATAAAACAAACAAACATGAGGATAAATCAGACTATAAAACAAACAAACATGAGGATAAATCAGCTATAAAACAAAACCAACATGAGGATAAATCGGCTATAAAACAAACCAACATGACGATAAATCAGCTATAAAACAAACCAACATGAGGATAAATCAGACTATAAAACAAACAGGATAAATCAGCTATAGAACAAACCAACATGAGGATAAATCAGACTATAAAACAAACCAACATGAGGATAAATCAGCTATAAAACAAACAAACATGAGGATAAATCAGACTATAAAACAAACAAATAGGATAAATCAGCTATAAAACAAACATGAGGATAAATCAGCTATAGAACAAACCAACATGAGGATAAATCAGCTATAAAACAAACCAACATGAGGATAAATCAGCTATAAAACAAACCAACATGAGGATAAATCAGACTATAAAACAAACAAACATGAGGATAAATCAGCTATAAAACAAACAAACATGAGGATAAATCAGACTATAAAACAAACAAACATGAGGATAAATCAGCTATAAAACAAACCAACATGAGGATAAATCAGCTATAAAACAAACCAACATGAGGATAAATCAGCTATAAAACAAACCAACATGAGGATAAATCAGCTATAAAACAAACCAACATGAGGATAAATCAGACTATAAAACAAACCAACATGAGGATAAATCAGACTATAAAACAAACCAACATGAGGATAAATCAGCTATAAAACAAACCAACATGAGGATAAATCAGACTATAAAACAAACAGGATAAATCAGCTATAGAACAAACAAACATGACGATAAATCAGACTATAAAACAAACCAACATGAGGATAAATCAGCTATAAAACAAACAAACATGAGGATAAATCAGACTATAAAACAAACAAACAGGATAAATCAGCTATAAAACAAACAAACATGAGGATAAATCAGCTATAAAACAAACCAACATGAGGATAAATCAGCTATAAAACAAACCAACATGAGGATAAATCAGCTATAAAACAAACCAACATGAGGATAAATCAGACTATAAAACAAACCAACATGATGATAAATCAGACTATAAAACAAACCAACATGAGGATAAATCAGACTATAAAACAAACCAATATGAGGATAAATCAGACTATAAAACAAACCAACATGAGGATAAATCCGACTATAAAACAAACAAACAGGATAAATCAGACTATAAAACAAACCAACATGAGGATATATCAGACTATAAAACAAACCAACATGATGATAAATCAGACTATAAAACAAACCAACATGAGGATAAATCAGACTATAAAACAAACCAATATGAGGATAAATCAGACTATAAAACAAACCAACATGAGGATAAATCAGACTATAAAACAAACAAACAGGATAAATCAGCTATAAAACAAACAAACATGAGGATGATTCAGCTATAAAACAAACCAACATGAGGATAAATCATCTATAAAACAAACCAACATGAGGATAAATCAGCTATAAAACAAACCAACATGAGGATAAATCAGCTATAAAACAAACCAACATGAGGATAAATCAGACTATAAAACAAACAGGATAAATCAGCTATAGAACAAACAAACATGAGGATAAATCAGACTATAAAACAAACCAACATGAGGATAAATCAGCTATAAAACAAACAAACATGAGGATAAATCAGACTATAAAACAAACAAACAGGATAAATCAGCTGTAAAACAAAAAAACATGAGGATAAATCAGACTATAAAACAAACAAACAGGATAAATCAGCTATAAAACAAACAAACATGAGGATAAATCAGCTATAAAACAAACCAACATGAGGATAAATCAGCTATAAAACAAACCAACATAAGGATAAATCAGCTATAAAACAAACCAACATGAGGATAAATAAGCTATAAAACAAACCAACATGAGGATAAGTCAGACTATAAAACAAACCAACATGAGGATAAATCAGACTATAAAACAAACCAACATGAGGATAAATCAGACTATAAAACAAACCAACATGAGGATAAATCAGCTATAAAACAAACAAACATGAGGATAAATCAGACTATAAAACAAACCAACATGAGGATAAATCAGCTATAAAACAAACCAACATGAGGATAAATCAGCTATAAAACAAACCAACATGAGGATAAATCAGCTATAAAACAAACAAACATGAGGATAAATCAGCTATAAAACAAACCAACATGAGGATAAATCAGACTATAAAACAAACCAACATGAGGATAAATCAGACTATGAAACAAACCAACATGAGGATAAATCAGACTATAAAACAAACCAACATGAGGATAAATCAGACTATAAAACAAACCAACATGAGGATAAATCAGACTATAAAACAAACCAACATGAGGATAAATCAGACTATGAAACAAACCAACATGAGGATAAATCAGACTATAAAACAAACCAACATGAGGATAAATCAGACTATAAAACAAACCAACATGAGGATAAATCAGACTATAAAACAAACCAACATGAGGATAAATCAGACTATAAAACAAACCAACATGAGGATAAATCAGACTATAAAACAAACCAACATGAGGATAAATCAGGCTATAAAACAAACCAACATGAGGATAAATCAGACTATAAAACAAACCAACATGAGGATAAATCAGCTATAAAACAAACAAACATGAGGATAAATCAGAGTATAAAACAAACCAACATGAGGATAAATCAGACTATAAAACAAACCAACATGAGGATAAATCAGACTATAAAACAAACCAACATGAGGATAAATCAATCTATAAACAAACCAACATGAGGATAAATCAGCTATAAAACAAACATGAGGATAAATCAGCTATAAAACAAACCAACATGAGGATAAATCAGCTATAAAACAAACCAACATGAGGATAAATCAGACTATAAAACAAACCAACATGAGGATAAATCAGACTATAAAACAAACCAACATGAGGATAAATCAGCTATAAAACAAACCAACATGAGGATAAATCAGACTATAAAACAAACCAACATGAGGATAAATCAGCTATAAAACAAACCAACATGAGGATAAATCAGCTATAAAACAAACCAACATGAGGATAAATCAGACTATAAAACAAACCAACATGAGGATAAATCAGCTATAAAACAAACCAACATGAGGATAAATCAGCTATAAAACAAACCAACATGAGGATAAATCAGCTATAAAACAAACCAACATGAGGATAAATCAGCTATAAAACAAACCAACATGAGGATAAATCAGCTATAAAACAAACATGAGGATAAATCAGCTATAAAACAAACCAACATGAGGATAAATCAGCTATAAAACAAACCAACATGAGGATAAATCAGACTATAAAACAAACCAACATGAGGATAAATCAGACTATAAAACAAACCAACATGAGGATAAATCAGCTATAAAACAAACCAACATGAGGATAAATCAGACTATAAAACAAACCAACATGAGGATAAATCAGCTATAAAACAAACCAACATGAGGATAAATCAGCTATAAAACAAACCAACATGAGGATAAATCAGACTATAAAACAAACCAACATGAGGATAAATCAGCTATAAAACAAACATGAGGATAAATCAGCTATAAAACAAACCAACATGAGGATAAATCAGCTATAAAACAAACCAACATGAGGATAAATCAGCTATAAAACAAACCAACATGAGGATAAATCAGACTATAAAACAAACAAACATGAGGATAAATCAGACTATAAAACAAACCAACATGAGGATAAATCAGACTATAAAACAAACCAACATGAGGATAAATCAATCTATAAACAAACCAACATGAGGATAAATCAGCTATAAAACAAACATGAGGATAAATCAGCTATAAAACAAACCAAAATGAGGATAAATCAGCTATAAAACAAACCAACATGAGGATAAATCAGCTATAAAACAAACCAACATGAGGATAAATCAGACTATAAAACAAACCAACATGAGGATAAATCAGCTATAAAACAAACATGAGGATAAATCAGCTATAAAACAAACCAACATGAGGATAAATCAGCTATAAAACAAACCAACATGAGGATAAATCAGCTATAAAACAAACCAACATGAGGATAAATCAGCTATAAAACAAACCAACATGAGGATAAATCAGACTATAAAACAAACCAACATGAGGATAAATCAGCTATAAAACAAACCAACATGAGGATAAATCAGCTATAAAACAAACCAACATGAGGATAAATCAGCTATAAAACAAACATGAGGATAAATCAGCTATAAAACAAACCAACATGAGGATAAATCAGCTATAAAACAAACCAACATGAGGATAAATCAGACTATAAAACAAACCAACATGAGGATAAATCAGACTATAAAACAAACCAACATGAGGATAAATCAGCTATAAAACAAACCAACATGAGGATAAATCAGACTATAAAACAAACCAACATGAGGATAAATCAGCTATAAAACAAACCAACATGAGGATAAATCAGCTATAAAACAAACCAACATGAGGATAAATCAGACTATAAAACAAACCAACATGAGGATAAATCAGCTATAAAACAAACATGAGGATAAATCAGCTATAAAACAAACCAACATGAGGATAAATCAGCTATAAAACAAACCAACATGAGGATAAATCAGACTATAAAACAAACAAACATGAGGATAAATCAGACTATAAAACAAACAAACATGAGGATAAATCAGACTATAAAACAAACCAACATGAGGATAAATCAGCTATAAAACAAACCAACATGAGGATAAATCAGACTATAAAACAAACCAACATGAGGATAAATCAGCTATAAAACAAACCAACATGAGGATAAATCAGCTATAAAACAAACAAACATGAGGATAAATCAGACTATAAAACAAACCAACATGAGGATAAATCAGCTATAAAACAAACCAACATGAGGATAAATCAGACTATAAAACAAACCAACATGAGGATAAATCAGCTATAAAACAAACCAACATGAGGATAAATCAGCTATAAAACAAACCAACATGAGGATAAATCAGCTATAAAACAAACCAACATGAGGATAAATCAGCTATAAAACAAACCAACATGAGGATAAATCAGCTATAAAACAAACAAACATGAGGATAAATCAGCTATAAAACAAACCAACATGAGGATAAATCAGACTATAAAACAAACCAACATGAGGATAAATCAGACTATGAAACAAACCAACATGAGGATAAATCAGACTATAAAACAAACCAACATGAGGATAAATCAGACTATAAAACAAACCAACATGAGGATAAATCAGACTATAAAACAAACCAACATGAGGATAAATCAGACTATGAAACAAACCAACATGAGGATAAATCAGACTATAAAACAAACCAACATGAGGATAAATCAGACTATAAAACAAACCAACATGAGGATAAATCAGACTATAAAACAAACCAACATGAGGATAAATCAGACTATAAAACAAACCAACATGAGGATAAATCAGACTATAAAACAAACCAACATGAGGATAAATCAGGCTATAAAACAAACCAACATGAGGA
Source organism: Lampris incognitus (assembly GCF_029633865.1). Classification (NCBI taxonomy): domain Eukaryota; kingdom Metazoa; phylum Chordata; class Actinopteri; order Lampriformes; family Lampridae; genus Lampris; species Lampris incognitus. Next base: position 1,176,871 of record NC_079211.1, on the reverse strand, counting down.
TAAATCAGACTATAAAACAAACCAACATGAGGATAAATCAGCTATAAAACAAACAAACATGAGGATAAATCAGAGTATAAAACAAACCAACATGAGGATAAATCAGACTATAAAACAAACCAACATGAGGATAAATCAGACTATAAAACAAACCAACATGAGGATAAATCAATCTATAAACAAACCAACATGAGGATAAATCAGCTATAAAACAAACATGAGGATAAATCAGCTATAAAACAAACCAAAATGAGGATAAATCAGCTATAAAACAAACCAACATGAGGATAAATCAGCTATAAAACAAACCAACATGAGGATAAATCAGACTATAAAACAAACCAACATGAGGATAAATCAGCTATAAAACAAACATGAGGATAAATCAGCTATAAAACAAACCAACATGAGGATAAATCAGCTATAAAACAAACCAACATGAGGATAAATCAGCTATAAAACAAACCAACATGAGGATAAATCAGCTATAAAACAAACCAACATGAGGATAAATCAGACTATAAAACAAACCAACATGAGGATAAATCAGCTATAAAACAAACCAACATGAGGATAAATCAGCTATAAAACAAACCAACATGAGGATAAATCAGCTATAAAACAAACATGAGGATAAATCAGCTATAAAACAAACCAACATGAGGATAAATCAGCTATAAAACAAACCAACATGAGGATAAATCAGACTATAAAACAAACCAACATGAGGATAAATCAGACTATAAAACAAACCAACATGAGGATAAATCAGCTATAAAACAAACCAACATGAGGATAAATCAGACTATAAAACAAACCAACATGAGGATAAATCAGCTATAAAACAAACCAACATGAGGATAAATCAGCTATAAAACAAACCAACATGAGGATAAATCAGACTATAAAACAAACCAACATGAGGATAAATCAGCTATAAAACAAACATGAGGATAAATCAGCTATAAAACAAACCAACATGAGGATAAATCAGCTATAAAACAAACCAACATGAGGATAAATCAGACTATAAAACAAACCAACATGAGGATAAATCAGCTATAAAACAAACCAACATGAGGATAAATCAGCTATAAAACAAACATGAGGATAAATCAGCTATAAAATAAACCAACATGAGGATAAATCAGCTATAAAACAAACCAACATGAGGATAAATCAGACTATAAAACAAACCAACATGAGGATAAATCAGACTATAAAACAAACCAACATGAGGATAAATCAGCTATAAAACAAACATACATGAGGATAAATCAGACTATAAAACAAACCAACATGAGGATAAATCAGACTATAGAACAAACCAACATGAGGATAAATCAGCTATAAAACAAACCAACATGAGGATAAATCAGACTATAAAACAAACCAACATGAGGATAAATCAGACTATAAAACAAACCAACATGAGGATAAATCAGCTATAAAACAAACAAACATGAGGATAAATCAGACTATAGAACAAACAAACATGAGGATAAATCAGACTATAAAACAAACCAACATGAGGATAAATCAGACTATAAAACAAACCAACATGAGGATAAATCAATCTATAAACAAACCAACATGAGGATAAATCAGCTATAAAACAAACATGAGGATAAATCAGCTATAAAACAAACCAAAATGAGGATAAATCAGCTATAAAACAAACCAACATGAGGATAAATCAGCTATAAAACAAACCAACATGAGGATAAATCAGCTATAAAACAAACCAACATGAGGATAAATCAGCTATAAAACAAACATGAGGATAAATCAGCTATAAAACAAACCAACATGAGGATAAATCAGCTATAAAACAAACCAACATGAGGATAAATCAGCTATAAAACAAACCAACATGAGGATAAATCAGCTATAAAACAAACCAACATGAGGATAAATCAGACTATAAAACAAACCAACATGAGGATAAATCAGCTATAAAACAAACCAACATGAGGATAAATCAGCTATAAACAAACCAACATGAGGATAAATCAGCTATAAAACAAACATGAGGATAAATCAGCTATAAAACAAACCAACATGAGGATAAATCAGCTATAAAACAAACCAACATGAGGATAAATCAGACTATAAAACAAACCAACATGAGGATAAATCAGACTATAAAACAAACCAACATGAGGATAAATCAGCTATAAAACAAACCAACATGAGGATAAATCAGACTATAAAACAAACCAACATGAGGATAAATCAGCTATAAAACAAACCAACATGAGGATAAATCAGCTATAAAACAAACCAACATGAGGATAAATCAGACTATAAAACAAACCAACATGAGGATAAATCAGCTATAAAACAAACATGAGGATAAATCAGCTATAAAACAAACCAACATGAGGATAAATCAGCTATAAAACAAACCAACATGAGGATAAATCAGCTATAAAACAAACCAACATGAGGATAAATCAGACTATAAAACAAACAAACATGAGGATAAATCAGACTATAAAACAAACCAACATGAGGATAAATCAGACTATAAAACAAACCAACATGAGGATAAATCAATCTATAAACAAACCAACATGAGGATAAATCAGCTATAAAACAAACATGAGGATAAATCAGCTATAAAACAAACCAAAATGAGGATAAATCAGCTATAAAACAAACCAACATGAGGATAAATCAGCTATAAAACAAACCAACATGAGGATAAATCAGACTATAAAACAAACCAACATGAGGATAAATCAGCTATAAAACAAACATGAGGATAAATCAGCTATAAAACAAACCAACATGAGGATAAATCAGCTATAAAACAAACCAACATGAGGATAAATCAGCTATAAAACAAACCAACATGAGGATAAATCAGCTATAAAACAAACCAACATGAGGATAAATCAGACTATAAAACAAACCAACATGAGGATAAATCAGCTATAAAACAAACCAACATGAGGATAAATCAGCTATAAAACAAACCAACATGAGGATAAATCAGCTATAAAACAAACATGAGGATAAATCAGCTATAAAACAAACCAACATGAGGATAAATCAGCTATAAAACAAACCAACATGAGGATAAATCAGACTATAAAACAAACCAACATGAGGATAAATCAGACTATAAAACAAACCAACATGAGGATAAATCAGCTATAAAACAAACCAACATGAGGATAAATCAGACTATAAAACAAACCAACATGAGGATAAATCAGCTATAAAACAAACCAACATGAGGATAAATCAGCTATAAAACAAACCAACATGAGGATAAATCAGACTATAAAACAAACCAACATGAGGATAAATCAGCTATAAAACAAACATGAGGATAAATCAGCTATAAAACAAACCAACATGAGGATAAATCAGCTATAAAACAAACCAACATGAGGATAAATCAGACTATAAAACAAACAAACATGAGGATAAATCAGACTATAAAACAAACAAACATGAGGATAAATCAGACTATAAAACAAACCAACATGAGGATAAATCAGCTATAAAACAAACCAACATGAGGATAAATCAGACTATAAAACAAACCAACATGAGGATAAATCAGCTATAAAACAAACCAACATGAGGATAAATCAGCTATAAAACAAACAAACATGAGGATAAATCAGACTATAAAACAAACCAACATGAGGATAAATCAGCTATAAAACAAACCAACATGAGGATAAATCAGACTATAAAACAAACCAACATGAGGATAAATCAGCTATAAAACAAACCAACATGAGGATAAATCAGCTATAAAACAAACCAACATGAGGATAAATCAGCTATAAAACAAACCAACATGAGGATAAATCAGCTATAAAACAAACCAACATGAGGATAAATCAGACTATAAAACAAACCAACATGAGGATAAATCAGCTATAAAACAAACATGAGGATAAATCAGCTATAAAACAAACCAACATGAGGATAAATCAGACTATAAAACAAACCAACATGAGGATAAATCAGACTATAAAACAAACCAACATGAGGATAAATCAGCTATAAAACAAACATGAGGATAAATCAGACTATAAAACAAACCAACATGAGGATAAATCGGCTATAAAACAAACCAACATGAGGATACATCAGCTATAAAACAAACCAACATGAGGATAAATCAGACTATAAAACAAACAAACATGAGGATAAATCAGCTATAAAACAAACCAACATGAGGATAAATCAGACTATAAAACAAACCAACATGAGGATAAATCAGACTATAAAACAAACCAACATGAGGATAAATCAGACTATAAAACAAACCAACGTGAGGATAAATCAGACTATAAAACAAACCAACATGAGGATAAATCAGCTATAAAACAAACAAACATGAGGATAAATCAGCTATAAAACAAACCAACATGAGGATAAATCAGACTATAAAACAAACAACATGAGGATAAATCAGACTATAAAACAAACCAACATGAGGATAAATCAGACTATAAAACAAACAACATGAGGATAAATCAGACTATAAAACAAACCAACATGAGGATAAATCAGACTATAAAACAAACCAACGTGAGGATAAATCAGCTATAAAACAAACAAACCAACATGAGGATAAATCAGACTATAAAACAAACCAACGTGAGGATAAATCAGACTATAAAACAAACAAACATGAGGATAAATCAGCTATAAAACAAACAAACATGAGGATAAATCAGACTATAAAACAAACCAACATGAGGATAAATCAGCTATAAAACAAACCAACATGAGGATAAATCAGACTATAAAACAAACCAACGTGAGGATAAATCAGACTATAAAACAAACAAACATGAGGATAAATCAGACTATAAAACAAACCAACATGAGGATAAATCAGCTATAAAACAAACCAACATGAGGATAAATCGGCTATAAAACAAACCAACATGAGGATAAATCAGCTATAAAACAAACCAACATGAGGATAAATCAGCTATAAAACAAACCAACATGAGGATAAATCGGCTATAAAACAAACCAACATGAGGATAAATCAGACTATAAAACAAACCAACATGAGGATAAATCAGACTATAAAACAAACCAACATGAGGATAAATCAGACTATAAAACAAACCAACATGAGGATAAATCAGCTATAAAACAAACCAACATGAGGATAAATCAGCTATAAAACAAACCAACATGAGGATAAATCAGACTATAAAACAAACCAACATGAGGATAAATCAGCTATAAAACAAACCAACATGAGGATAAATCAGCTATAAAACAAACCAACATGAGGATAAATCAGACTATAAAACAAACAAACATGAGGATAAATCAGACTATAAAACAAACCAACATGAGGATAAATCAACTATAAAACAAACCAACATGAGGATAAATCAGCTATAAAACAAACCAACATGAGGATAAATCAGACTATAAAACAAACCAACATGAGGATAAATCAGACTATAAAACAAACCAACATGAGGATAAATCAGACTATAAAACAAACCAACATGAGGATAAATCAGACTATAAAACAAACCAACATGAGGATAAAGCAGCTATAAAACAAACCAACATGAGGATAAATCAGACTATAAAACAAACCAACATGAGGATAAATCAGCTATAAAACAAACCAACATGAGGATAAATCAGCTATAAAACAAACATGAGGATAAATCAGCTATAAAACAAACCAAAATGAGGATAAATCAGCTATAAAACAAACCAACATGAGGATAAATCAGCTATAAAACAAACCAACATGAGGATAAATCAGACTATAAAACAAACCAACATGAGGATAAATCAGCTATAAAACAAACATGAGGATAAATCAGCTATAAAACAAACCAACATGAGGATAAATCAGCTATAAAACAAACCAACATGAGGATAAATCAGCTATAAAACAAACCAACATGAGGATAAATCAGCTATAAAACAAACCAACATGAGGATAAATCAGACTATAAAACAAACCAACATGAGGATAAATCAGCTATAAAACAAACCAACATGAGGATAAATCAGCTATAAAACAAACCAACATGAGGATAAATCAGCTATAAAACAAACATGAGGATAAATCAGACTATAAAACAAACCAACATGAGGATAAATCAGCTATAAAACAAACCAACATGAGGATAAATCAGACTATAAAACAAACCAACATGAGGATAAATCAGACTATAAAACAAACCAACATGAGGATAAATCAGCTATAAAACAAACCAACATGAGGATAAATCAGACTATAAAACAAACCAACATGAGGATAAATCAGCTATAAAACAAACCAACATGAGGATAAATCAGCTATAAAACAAACCAACATGAGGATAAATCAGACTATAAAACAAACCAACATGAGGATAAATCAGCTATAAAACAAACATGAGGATAAATCAGCTATAAAACAAACCAACATGAGGATAAATCAGCTATAAAACAAACCAACATGAGGATAAATCAGCTATAAAACAAACCAACATGAGGATAAATCAGACTATAAAACAAACCAACATGAGGATAAATCAGACTATAAAACAAACCAACATGAGGATAAATCAGCTATAAAACAAACCAACATGAGGATAAATCAGACTATAAAACAAACCAACATGAGGATAAATCAGCTATAAAACAAACCAACATGAGGATAAATCAGCTATAAAACAAACAAACATGAGGATAAATCAGACTATAAAACAAACCAACATGAGGATAAATCAGCTATAAAACAAACCAACATGAGGATAAATCAGACTATAAAACAAACCAACATGAGGATAAATCAGCTATAAAACAAACCAACATGAGGATAAATCAGCTATAAAACAAACCAACATGAGGATAAATCAGCTATAAAACAAACCAACATGAGGATAAATCAGCTATAAAACAAACCAACATGAGGATAAATCAGACTATAAAACAAACCAACATGAGGATAAATCAGCTATGAAACAAACATGAGGATAAATCAGCTATAAAACAAACCAACATGAGGATAAATCAGACTATAAAACAAACCAACATGAGGATAAATCAGACTATAAAACAAACCAACATGAGGATAAATCAGCTATAAAACAAACATGAGGATAAATCAGACTATAAAACAAACCAACATGAGGATAAATCGGCTATAAAACAAACCAACATGAGGATACATCAGCTATAAAACAAACCAACATGAGGATAAATCAGACTATAAAACAAACAAACATGAGGATAAATCAGCTATAAAACAAACCAACATGAGGATAAATCAGACTATAAAACAAACAACATGAGGATAAATCAGACTATAAAACAAACCAACATGAGGATAAATCAGACTATAAAACAAACCAACGTGAGGATAAATCAGACTATAAAACAAACCAACATGAGGATAAATCAGCTATAAAACAAACAAACATGAGGATAAATCAGCTATAAAACAAACCAACATGAGGATAAATCAGACTATAAAACAAACAACATGAGGATAAATCAGACTATAAAACAAACCAACATGAGGATAAATCAGACTATAAAACAAACAACATGAGGATAAATCAGACTATAAAACAAACCAACATGAGGATAAATCAGACTATAAAACAAACCAACGTGAGGATAAATCAGCTATAAAACAAACAAACCAACATGAGGATAAATCAGACTATAAAACAAACCAACGTGAGGATAAATCAGACTATAAAACAAACAAACATGAGGATAAATCAGCTATAAAACAAACAAACATGAGGATAAATCAGACTATAAAACAAACCAACATGAGGATAAATCAGCTATAAAACAAACCAACATGAGGATAAATCAGACTATAAAACAAACCAACATGAGGATAAATCAGACTATAAAACAAACCAACGTGAGGATAAATCAGACTATAAAACAAACAAACATGAGGATAAATCAGACTATAAAACAAACCAACATGAGGATAAATCAGCTATAAAACAAACCAACATGAGGATAAATCGGCTATAAAACAAACCAACATGAGGATAAATCAGCTATAAAACAAACCAACATGAGGATAAATCGGCTATAAAACAAACCAACATGAGGATAAATCGGCTATAAAACAAACCAACATGAGGATAAATCAGCTATAAAACAAACCAACATGAGGATAAATCGGCTATAAAACAAACCAACATGAGGATAAATCAGACTATAAAACAAACCAACATGAGGATAAATCAGACTATAAAACAAACCAACATGAGGATAAATCAGACTATAAAACAAACCAACATGAGGATAAATCAGCTATAAAACAAACCAACATGAGGATAAATCAGCTATAAAACAAACCAACATGAGGATAAATCAGACTATAAAACAAACCAACATGAGGATAAATCAGCTATAAAACAAACCAACATGAGGATAAATCAGCTATAAAACAAACCAACATGAGGATAAATCAGACTATAAAACAAACAAACATGAGGATAAATCAGACTATAAAACAAACCAACATGAGGATAAATCAACTATAAAACAAACCAACATGAGGATAAATCAGCTATAAAACAAACCAACATGAGGATAAATCAGACTATAAAACAAACCAACATGAGGATAAATCAGACTATAAAACAAACCAACATGAGGATAAATCAGACTATAAAACAAACCAACATGAGGATAAATCAGCTATAAAACAAACCAACATGAGGATAAATCAGCTATAAAACAAACCAACATGAGGATAAATCAGACTATAAAACAAACCAACATGAGGATAAATCAGCTATAAAACAAACCAACATGAGGATAAATCAGCTATAAAACAAACCAACATGAGGATAAATCAGCTATAAAACAAACCAACATGAGGATAAATCAGACTATAAAACAAACAAACATGAGGATAAATCAGACTATAAAACAAACCAACATGAGGATAAATCAACTATAAAACAAACCAACATGAGGATAAATCAGCTATAAAACAAACCAACATGAGGATAAATCAGACTATAAAACAAACCAACATGAGGATAAATCAGACTATAAAACAAACCAACATGAGGATAAATCAGACTATAAAACAAACCAACATGAGGATAAATCAGCTATAAAACAAACCAACATGAGGATAAATCAGCTATAAAACAAACCAACATGAGGATAAATCAGACTATAAAACAAACCAACATGAGGATAAATCAGACTATAAAACAAACCAACATGAGGATAAATCAGACTATAAAACAAACCAACATGAGGATAAATCAGCTATAAAACAAACCAACATGAGGATAAATCAGCTATAAAACAAACCAACATGAGGATAAATCAGACTATAAAACAAACCAACATGAGGATAAATCAGACTATAAAACAAACCAACATGAGGATAAATCAGACTATAAAACAAACCAACATGAGGATAAATCAGCTATAAAACAAACCAACATGAGGATAAATCAGCTATAAAACAAACCAACATGAGGATAAATCAGACTATAAAACAAACCAACATGAGGATAAATCAGCTATAAAACAAACCAACATGAGGATAAATCAGCTATAAAACAAACAAACATGAGGATAAATCATCATGCTTTGGCAATATGTACACAAACGTATGTCATGCCAATTAAGCACATATTGAATTGAGAGACAGACAGACAGACAGACAGACAGACAGACAGACAGACAGACAGACAGACAGACAGAAACAAAGAGCCAGGGCACTGTATGCTATTTCAGCAGTGGCCTGGCCCTTTAGATCCTTGCTTTTTCAAAACAAGCCCTAACCCTTACCCCATTGGTTATAAAGTTTCCTACCCCACCATTGGTTGCTGTGCATCATAATTACCTGTCCCATTGGTTGTAATATTTCAGACGTGTTCTATCCTCTCATTGGTTGCTGTGCACCGTGACTAGGGGCGTGACTCGGGGCAACGTAATGTTTATTGACTGTGTTCTTCTTTGTTGTTTAACCCCACTGGCAGCTGATGGGTGCATGACGCATGAAACAAGTTTGTACTGAAATGCATTAAAGTTTTTTCCCCCTGTACATAAATCATCTCATCTCGTCTTCAGCCGCTTCTCCGGGGTGGGGTCGCGGTGGCAGCAAGCTAAGTAGGGCACTCCAGACGTCCCTCTCCCCAGCAACACCCACCAGCTCCTCCTGGTGGATTCCAAGGAGTTCCCAGGCCAGATTGGACATGTAGTCCCTCCAGAGGGTTCTGGGTCCACGCCAGGATCTCCTCCCAGTTGGACGTGCCTGAAAAACCTCCAAAGGAAGGCACCCAGGAGGCATCCTGATCAGATACCCAAACCATCTCAACTGGCTCCTTTCGATGCGAAGGAGCAGCGGCTCTACTCCGAGCTCCCTCCGGATGTCCGAGCTCCTCACCCTAAAATATATGTATATATGTATATATGTATATATGTGTGTGTGTGTGTGTGTGTGTGTGTGTGTGTGTGTGTGTGTGTGTGTGTGTGTGTGTCCACAGGATATTGCAATGAAACCTTTGATGTAGAAAAAAAGAACGCAACAATGCAGGAGCAAAGATACATTTTTTTATAGCTCAAAGTTGTTAAATGGCAGAACAAGCTTGTTTCGTGCTCAATGCACCAATCAGCTGCCAACCAATCAGCTCAATGCACCAATCAGCTGCCAACCAATCAGCTCAATGCACCAATCAGCTGCCAACCAATCAGCTCAATGCAGTCATCAGCTGCCAAAGTGATTGGCAGCTGATGACGAAACAAGCTTGTTCTGCTATTTAACAACTTTGAGCTATTTATATATGTGTGTGTGTGTATGTATATATATAGTATGTACGTATATACATATGTGTGTGTGTGATATTAGCTTGTTAGACAGCGGTATGAGCTATTTGCAGTAGTTTCTGGGGCATTCGCTCGCTGTGCTGAGTCCTCTCACAGCCTTAAAACCAGGGAATAAACACAAGATTTACTGCCAGGAATCAGTGAAAACATATGGAAATGGGAGGATTATGTTGGCAGGTGCAGGAGAGCCACCTTCTCCTCCCACGCCTCCTTATAGAGAAATCGCTGCGTCTGCGTCCTCTTTCTTATCTGCATGGTGTTCACATGGATTTTCACTTCGTCGTTTTAGTGGGACAGCTCCAGTTGGCTTCTCCCCAGCGCCACTGTTTTCCTGGATGGATTACAGCCGATGTTCATCTTCATCAAACAGGGCGTTTCCGGTTGCCATTGCAGCGTCTTCTTCAGATGCAGGCGACGCTTTCTATCTACCGATGGAACAAATATCAGTGTGGCAGAGCCAAGACCATTAGGAGGCAGAGCACTGGACCCCAAGCCGGCCATGATATTTGGACTACAGGTCAGCAGAAGGCCTGCGTCGTGACTCCATGCCACAAACCTGCTGTTGAAAAGATCGGAGATGAAGAGGCCTTTGCTGCCGTGTTGCTGCTGGAACTTTATTCACAGTCTGCAGCCCATGCAGAAAGGGTTACGCTTACATAGCTTTTTGTAGATGGATGATGATGGATGGATGGGTTTTCCAAAAGAGTTGAATCAAGTGCAACTGGACTTGGTATATATCCGTGAAGACGTGTCGCCTCTCATCCAAGAGGCTTCCTCAGTTCGTGCCTTTCTGACTAGACCAAGCTAGTCTGACTGGCTGCTGATGAGACTCAGTATTTATCCTCTAGGAGTCGTTGTCAGAGCTATTGATATGTGTGGCTCTTTTGAGTACCGATGTTCTGGCTGCGCCCGTCGCCATCGGAGCTATTGATATGTGTGGCTCTTTTGTGTACCGATGTTCTGGCTGCGCCCGTCGTCATCAGAGCTATTGATATGCATTTGTTTAGCAGCGACGGTGGTTGGGGGTGTTAGTTTCGACTTCATTGTTCAGTGGTCATGAGAGTGGTTGGAGCCGTTAGTGAGCGACTGTTGTTCTTGGAGGCTAGGCTTCTTGAGTCTCCTGGGTAGAGATGAAAGGACGGCATTGTAAGTGGGAGATAGGTGGTGTCGCAGACCTCCGCCTCTGTTGAGGGATGGTTTTTCCAGTTTCTCATAGATGGCTTCCTTCACCCCTCTTTCAAACCATCTATCTTCTCTGTCCAAAATGTGTACGTTGCTGTCCTGGAAGGAGTGTGTCTTCTCCTTGAGGTGTAGATAGACTGCTGAGTCTTGTCCTGAGGAGTGTGGCCTTCTGTGTTGGGCCATCCGTTTGTGTAGTGGTTGTTTGGTTTCTCCTATGTATAGGTCAGTGCAGTCCTCATTGCATTGTATGGCATACTCCAGATTGCTTTTCCGGGTGTGTGGTACACGGTCTTTGGGATGAACCAGTCTTTGTCGGAGTGTGTTGCTGGGTTTGAAGTATACCGGGATGCGGTGTTTGTTGAAAATTCTCCCGAGTTTCTCGGAGACCCCGGAAACATACGGGATGACTGTGCTCTTCCTTCTGTTGCTTTTCTCCCCGTCGCTCACCTGGTTGGTCTTTGTGGAACGTGTTGCAGTTTTCACAAAGGTCCAACTGGGGTAGCCGCAGGTTTTTAAAGCTCCCCTCAGGTTTTTGTGTTCTTCTCGTTGGGCCTGAGTGCTGCTAGGCACATTATGGACTGGAGATGATGAAATCCCTAAATTCCTTGCAGTTGTACGTTGAGAAACGTTGTTCTTAAACTGTTGGACTATTTGCTCACACAGTTGTTCACAAAGTGGTGACCCTCGCCCCATCCTTGCTTGTGAACGACTGAGCCTTTCAGGATGCTCCTCATATACCCAATCATGACACTCCCCTGTTCCCAGTTAACCTGTTCACCTGTGGAATGTTCCCAACAGGGGTTTTCTGAGCATTCCTCAACTTTCCCAGTCTGTTGTTGCCCCTGTCCCAGCTTCTTTGGAACGTGTTGCAGGCATCACATTCACAATGAGTGAACATTTGCAAAAAACAATAAAGTTTATCAGTTTGAACATTAAATATCTTGTCTTTGTAGTGTATTCAGTTGGATGTAGGTGGAAAAGGATTTGCAAATCATTGTATTCTGTTTTTATTCACGTTTTACACAACGTCCCAACTTCCTTGGAATTTGTATATATATATATATATATATATATATATATATATATATATATATATTGTAGTGAATTAGGGGGGCAGTCCGGGAACCGTCGCCAAAGCCGGGACCCGAACCCGTGTTTCCCACTCCGCAAGCGACGACGTTAACCAATCGACTAAAGGGTCCGACCCGTTAGTCAAGGATAAACGTGTGTACTTATCCATGCATGTTACTATATATATATATATATATATATATATATATATATACACTCACTGGCCACTTTATTAGGTACACCTTGCTAGTACCGGGTTGGACCCCCTTTTGCCTTCAGAACTGCCTTAATCCTTCGTGGCATAGATTCAACAAGGTACTGGAAACATCCCTCAGAGAGTTTGGTCCATATTGACATGATAGCATCACGCAGTTGCTGCAGATTTGTCGGCTGCACATCCATGATGCGAATCTCCCGGTCCACCACATCCCAAAGGTGCTCTATTGGATTGAGATCTAGTGACTGTGGAGGCCATTTGAGTACAGTGAACTCATTGTCATGTTCAAGAAACCAGTCTGAGATGATTCGAGCTTTATGACATGGCGCGTTATCCTGCTGGAAGTAGCCATCAGAAGATGGGAACACTGTGGTCATAAAGGGATGGACATGGTCAGCAACAATACTCAGGTAGGCTGTGGCGTTGAAACGATGCTCAATTGGTACTAAAGGGCCCAAAGTGTGCCAAGAAAATATCCCCCACACCATTACACCACCAGCACCAGCCTGAACCGTTGATACAAGGCAGGATGGATCCATGCTTTCATGTTGTTGACACCAAATTCTGACCCTACCATCCGAATGTCACAGCAGAAATCGAGACTCATCAGACCAGGCAACGTTTTTCCAATCTTCTGTTGTCCAATTTTGGTGAGCCTGTGCGAATTGTAGCCTCAGTTTCCTGTTCTTAGCTGACAGGAGTGGCCCCCGGTGTGGTCTTCTGCTGCTGTAGCCCATCTGCCTCAAGGTTCGACGTGTTGTGCGTTCAGAGATGCTCTTCTGCATACCTCGGTTGTAATGAGTGGTTATTTGAGTTACTGTTGCCTTTCTATCAGCTCGAACCAGTCTGGCCATTCTCCTCCGACCTCTGGCATCAACAAGGCATTTTCGCCCACAGAACTGCCGCTCACTGGATATTTTCTCTTTTTCGGACCATTCTCTGTAAACCCTAGAGATGGTTGTGCATGAAAATCCCAGTAGATCAGCAGTTTCTGAAATACTCAGACCAGCCCGTCTGGCACCAACAACCATGCCACGTTCAAAGTCACTTAAATCACCTTTCTTCCCCATTCTGATGCTCGGTTTGAACTGCAGCAGATCGTCTTGACCATGTCTACATGCCTAAATGCATTGAGTTGCTGCCATGTGATTGGCTGATTAGAAATTTGCGTTAACGAGCAGTTGGACGGGTGTGCCTAATAAAGTGGCCGGTGAGTGTATATATATATATAAGCCTGTCTCATGCCAGAAGCAATCATCAGCTGTGTCAGCTGATGATTGCTTCTGCCTGTTCTCTTTCTGGATGGGGTACAGGACTTTCCGTCTCTGATTGAGCTCCTGGGGGAATTGGTCATTAAGTCCACACTTTTTCCCCATCAGTTCCCACCCTCTGCTCTTGACCAGATCCTTTTGCTGGAAATGTTCAAATTTGGCAATAATGGACTGGGTTCGGGACTTCGGGTTCCCATGCGGTTAGCCAGTTGGTGGACCTGGTGGAAGGCGCCTTGGTTCACGGTGTCCATCGGCAGTTTCAGTGCCAAGCGGAAGAAGTTGTTCGCTGTTTTTTTCTGGGCTGTCATTGGTGCTCTCGGGGATCCCAGAAAAAATGCGGTTGTCACGCATACTTCTCATTTGTACATCCAGGATAGTCTCTTTCATCAATTTATTTTTAATTGTTTTTTTTTTTAAGTTTCCCCCTTTTTCTCCCCAGTTGCACCCGGCTAATTACCCCACTCTTTCGAGCCGTCCTGGTCACAGCTTCACCCCCTCTGCCGATCCGGGGAGGGCTGCAGACTACCACATGTCTCCTTCGGTACATGTGGAGTCGCCAGCCGCTTCTTTTCACCTGACAGTGAGGAGTTTCACAAGGGCGATGTAGCGCTTGGAAGGATCATACTGTTCCCCCAATAGGCGCCCGAGCGACCAGAGGAGGCGCTAATGCAACGAACAGGACACATACCCACATCCGGCTTCTCACTCGTAGTCACGGCCAATTGTGTCTGTAGGGACACCCGACCAAGCCAGAGGTAACATGTAACACGGGGATTCGAACCGGCGAATCCTATAGACAGATGTGCAGATAGACAGGTTCCTAAAGACAGATGTATCGATAGGTAGATTCCTGTAGTTGTGACTTCTATAGACAGATGTGTTTGATATAGATAGATTCCTATAGACATATGTGTATATAGATGGATTCCTATAGACAGATGTGATTCCTATAGGCAGATGTGTAGATAGACATATTCCTATAGACAGATGGGTATATAGGTAGATTCCTATAGACAGATGTGTGGATAGACAGATGTGATTTCTATAGACAGACGTTTGCTATAGATAGATTCCCATAGACAGATGGGTATAAAGATAGATTCCTATAGGCAGATGTGTAGATAGACATATTCCTATAGACAGATGTGTATATAGATAGATTCCTATAGACAGATGTGATTCCTATAGGCAGATGTGTAGATAGACATATTCCTATAGACAGATGGGTATATAGGTAGATTCCTATAGACAGATGTGATTCTTATGGACAGATGGGTATATAGATAGATTCCTATAGGCAGATGTGTGGATAGACAGATGTGATTTCTATAGACAGACGTTTGCTATAGATAGATTCCTATAGACAGATGGGTATAAATATAGATTCCTATAGGCAGATGTGTAGATAGACATATTCCTATAGACAGATGGGTATATAGATAGATTCCTATAGACAGATGGGATTCTTTTTGACAGATGGGTATATAGATAGATTCCTATAGTCAGATGTGTAGATAGACAGATGGGTATATAGATAGATTCCTATAGGCAGATGCGTAGATAGACAGATTCCTATAGACAGATGGGATTCTTTTTGACAGGTGGGTATATAGATAGATTCCTATAGGCAGATGTGTAGATAGATTCCTCTAGGCAGATGCGTAGATAGACAGATTCCTATAGACAGATGTGATTCTTTTTGACAGATGGGTATATAGATAGATTCCTATAGGCAGATGTGTAGATAGACATATTCCTATAGACAGATGGGTATATAGATAGATTCCTATAGGCAGATGCGTAGATAGACAGATTCCTATAGACAGATGTGATTTCTATAGACAGATGTGTTTGCTATAGATAGATTCCTATAGACAGATGGGTATAAAGATAGATTCCTATAGGCAGATGTGTAGATAGACAGATTCCTATAGACAGATGGGTATATACACTGCTCAAAAAAATAAAGGGAACACATAAGCAGTGCAATGTAGCTCCAAGTCAGTCACACTTTTGAGATATCAACCTGTCCAGTTAGGAAGCAACACTGATTTGTCAATCAATTTCACCTGTTGGTAAATTGTCTAATTTCCACCTGGTGGAAATTAGACAATTTGCAAGACAACCCCTATAACAGGAATGGATTTACAGGTGGTGGCCACAGACCATTTGCCTGTCCTCATCTTTTCTGGCCGATCTTTGGTTAGTTTTTCATTTTGCTAGTGCCCTCACCACTAGAGGTGGCATGAGGCGGTATCTGCAACCTACAGAAGTTGCTCAGGTAGTGCAGCTCATCCAGGATGGCACATCAATGCGTGCTGTGGCAAGAAGATTTGATGTGTCTCCCAGCACAGTGTCCAGAGCATGGAGGAGGTACCAGGAGACAGGCCAGTACACCAGGAGACGTGGAGGGGGCTGCAGGAGGACAACAACCCCACAGCAGGAGGCGGTATCTGGTCCTTTGTGCAAGGAGGAACAGGAGGAGCACTGCCGGAGCCCCACAAAACGACCTTCAACAGGCCACTAATGTGCAGGTTTCTGCTCAAACAGTGAGGAACAGAATGCATGAGGATGGTATGAGGGCCCGACGTCCACAATTGGGGCCTGTGCTCACAGCCCAACACCGTGCAGCCCGATTGACCTTTGCCAGAGAACATCTTGGTTGGCAGATTGGCCATTGGTGCCCTGTGCTCTTCACAGATGAGAGCAGGTTCACACTGAACACATGTGACAGACGTGAGAGAGTCTGGAGACGCTGTGGAGAACGTTCTGCTGCCTGCAACATCCTCCAGCATGACCGGTTTGGCGGTGGGTCAGTGATGGTCTGGGGAGGCATATCCTTGGAGGGCCGCACAGACCTCTACGTGCTAGCCAGAGGTACCATGACTGCCATTAGGTACCGGGATGAGATCCTCAGACCCATTGTCAGACCATATGCTGGTGCAGTGGGCCCTGGGTTCCTGCTCATGCATGACAATGCTCGTACTCATGTGGCCAGAGTGTGTCAGCAGTTCCTGTATGTCGAGGGCATTGATGCTATGGACTGGCCTGCACGTTCCCCAGACCTGAATCCAATCGAGCACCTCTGGGACATCATGTCTCGTACCATCCGCCAACGCGATGTCGCACCACAGACTGTCCAGGAGTTGACCGATGCCCCGATCCAGGTCTGGGAGGAGATCCCTCAGGAGACCATCCGTCGTCCCATCAGGAGCATGCCCAGACGTTGTAGGGAGTGCATACAGGCACGTGGAGGCCGCACACACTACTGAGCCTCATTTTGAATCGTCTTGAAGAATTTCCACAGAAGTTGGATCAGCCTATGTTCTCATTTTCCACTTTGATTTTGAGTATGATTCTGAATCCAGACCTTAATGGGCTAATGGTTTTGATTTCCATTGATCATTCTTAGGTTATTTTGCTCTAAACACATTCCTCTGTCTAATAAATAAAGATTTTCAGCTGAAATATTTCATTCATCGAGGTCTATATTGTGTTTTTAGGTGTTCCCTTTATTTTTTTGAGCAGTATAAATAGATTCCTATAGACAGATGTGATTCTTTTTGACAGATGGGTATATAGATAGATTCCTATAGGCAGATGTGTAGATAGACAGATGGGTATATAGATAGATTCCTATAGGCAGATGTGTAGATAGACATATTCCTATAGACATATGGGTATATAGATAGATTCCTATAGACAGATGTGATTCTTTTTGACAGATGGGTATATAGATAGATTCGTATAGGCAGATGCGTAGATAGACAGATTCCTATAGACAGATGTGATTCTTTTTGACAGATGGGTATATAGATAGATTCCTATAGGCAGATGTGTAGATAGACAGATGGGTATATAGATAGATTCCTATAGGCAGATGCGTAGATGTGATTTCTATAGACAGATGTGTTTGCTATAGATAGATTCCTATAGACAGATGGGTATAAAGATAGATTCCTATAGGCAGATGTGTAGATAGATTCCTATAGCCTTGCTTATGTTTTATTGTTTGTTTGATTTTTAACTGTTTTATGGTTTTATTTTTAACAATTTTACTCTTGTGAAGCACTTTGTGACCTTGCTCTGTGAAAGGTGCGATACTAAATAAATTTTACTTACTTGCCTTTGACCCTTCAACTATTAGCTTCAACTTAAAAGGCCGTAGCACTTGTATTTAAAAAATCCTGCTTCCTGGTTCATGTTGAAGAGGCTGAGAGACAGGAACGTCTCGTCCCACCTGGGGACTCTCTCTTACAGTACTGTGAACGGATGGTACCTCAGTACCCCCCACTGGTTCATTTCTGTTTTGTTAGCGACACGACTTTTGGAAACACACCATAAAAACTCCATTTAGCTTTTGGGGGCATCCAGGTGGCGTGGCGGTCTATTCTGTTGCCTACCAACATGGGGATCGGCAGTTCGAATCCCCGTGTTCCTCCGGCTTGGTCGGGCGTCTCTACAGACACAATTGGCCGTGTCTGCGGGTGGGAAGCTGGATGTGGGTATGTGTCCTTGTCGCTGCACTGGCGCCTCCTCTGGTCGGTCAGGGCGCCTGTTCGGGGAGGGGGAGCTGGGGGAATAGCGTGATCCTCCCACGCGCTACGTCCCCTTGGTGAAACTCCTCACTGTCTGGTGAAAAGAAGCGGCTGGCGACTCCACATGTATCGAAGGAGATGTGGTAGTCTGCAGCCCTCCCCGGATCGGGGGGGGCAGCAACTGGGACGGCTCAGAAAGCGGGCTGATTGGACGGGTACAACTAGGGAGAAGGGGGGGAGGTAAAAAAACAACCTCCATTCAACTTTTCCTGCTTTGTGAAAGTGATTTGTCTGCTGGGTTTGACCTTTGGGCAGGTCTGGTTGGACCGTTGGTGTTAATCTCAGTATGTGAGTCTCCGACCATCCAGAGTCACACAAAACCTCTTAAAAACCCCGTTTGAGTCTTATGCCCAGTGTGTCATGATTTATATTTATTTCCTTTAACAAGGGAAGCTGCATTAGAAAAGAACTTCAGATAATGTGCAGCATTTATGCTGCACAGCCGCCGGCTGTGTGAGGAGCTCATCCTCTGTCACATCTTCTCTTTAAGCACAAGAAAGTGGACGTTGACTGATTTTTGTTTTAGCGATTCCAGTTCTCACTAGTAAGGAAATTAAAGCACATTTTCCAAACGTAGCCAGTTCGGTCTCGGCGGATATACTCGCACGCGTCAGCTATGTGGTCATGGCGTGTGCCTCGTCAGTGGACATCAGACGTCAGCTCGTGGGTCTCGGAGCGCCCATAGTACTTTGTGCGGAGCAGAAGCTGCTGTGGCCTGCATGAGCCCTGAATGTAGTCTTGCCTACGTGCACCTTTATTGTGATGTGCGTGATTGTACTGTCCTCGCTGACTTGTTGTAACTTCAGCTACACAACCAGCCAAACTGCATACAAATAACACGGGGGTCCGGAGGTGGCCTTCCAACTCCGTATTTTATTCCAGATTGTATGTGCACGTGGTTATGAATCAGGAGTGAAACTGAAAAAATAGCAAAGTACAACACAACTAACGAGATGTCCTCTATACAGAGATTACGTGTATTTACCAAATATTAATTAATCATAAATAATGTATCTTATTGTCCAATGACCACTATAAATAACAAAGAAATAAGTTTAAAAAAAAGAATACTAGTACTACTACTTCCGGCTGCTGCCGTTAGGGGGCGCCACAGCGGATCATCCGCTTCCATCTCTTCCGGCCCTCTGCATCTTCCTCACGCCAGCCACCTGCATGTCCTCCCTCACCATAAACCTCCTCTTTGGCCTCCCTCTTCTCCTCTTCATCCTTCTCCCAGTGTACCCAGCACATTTCATCACCAGTAACTAATAGGTGTAGTCTACATTTTATAATTGCCGTTGTTAATTTGGAATTATTGTACACAGTAAGCTACAATAAAGACTGAATACTAGTAAAGACGTCAGTAGATAGGAAAGCGACCTCAGTCGGTGCACCTATGGCCGTGGCTGCGCCAAGTAGGGAGCCTGCGCTAGCTTGTGACAGGTGCTAAGACAGCTGCTGCTGAGAGATGGCTGCACTATCATGCTAGCTCAATTAACGTTTTAATTTGCATTCCTATGAGGATAACCAACCCTTAGGAGACACGGGGCATGTCGGGGAGCAGGGGGTTGAAATCTTTATAGCCTACTTTGTATATTACACATCTAGCTATGTTTGCTACTTTGAGAGACTGTCCTCCGCCAACAATCGACCCCATAGGTCGTTTGTACAAGCAGCGTATTGCGACCTATAGTTACATTTCAAAGTAAGGCTACTGAAGGGGGAGAGGACATGGGAACAAAGTTCTGCGGCAAAGTTTTGTATTATTACGTTATTACATTATTAACAGGGGGCATAGAAGAATTATACATTCCACATAGGAATTATACATGTATTTGTTCAGTACTGATGATTGCACAGTTAAAACATGAATCTATTCAGTTGATACTGTCGGCTACAACATGGTTTATCCTTTGCCTTAATTATTTTGGCATTTCATGTAAAGGATCAACTGCACACGTATTATGTTCTCGCGCTGCCAGGGTTCACATTAACGGCAGTAAAGTAGACGGACTAAGAAAGCAGCTACGTATCAGTAGACAGAGGAACAAGTCGTAGATGACAGACATCAACTTATACTGATACTCGATGAGGCACCAGAGTTCTAAATGTCAGCAAAGGACACCTCCGGCCACCGAGTGGGATCATTAATCCATTCCGAGCACCAAGTGAACCATGGCTTTTGTCAACCTGACGTGTGGTGACTCTTCCTACAGGGACCCCAATATCAGAACAAGTGAAACATGGTTTTTGTCAACCTGACGTGTGGTGACTCTTCCTACAGGGACCCCAACATCAGAACAAGTGAAACATGGCTTTTGTCAACCTGACGTGTGGTGACTCTTCCTACAGGGACCCCAACATCAGAACAAGTGAAACATGGCTTTTGTCAACCTGACGTGTAGTGACTCTTCCTACAGGGACCCCAACATCAGAACAAGTGAAACATGGCTTTTGTCAACCTCACGTGTAGTGACTCTTCCTACAGGGACCCCAACATCAGAACAAGTGAAACATGGCTTTTGTCAACCTGACGTGTGGTGACTCCTCCTACAGGGACCCCAACATCAGAACAAGTGAAACATGGCTTTTGTCAACCTCACGTGTGGTGACTCTTCCTACAGGGACCCCAACATCAGAACAAGTGAAACATGGTTTTTGTCAACCTGACGTATGGTGACTCCTCCTACAGGGACCCCAACATCAGAACAAGTGAAACATGGTTTTTGTCAACCTGACATGTGGTGACTCTTCCTACAGGGACCCCAACATCAGAACAAGTGAAACATGGCTTTTGTCAACCTCACGTGTGGTGACTCTTCCTACAGGGACCCCAACATCAGAACAAGTGAAACATGGTTTTTGTCAACCTGACGTGTGGTGACTCTTCCTACAGGAACCCCAACATCAGAACAAGTGAAACATGGCTTTTGTCAACCTGACGTATGGTGACTCCTCCTACAGGGACCCCAACATCAGAACAAGTGAAACATGGTTTTTGTCAACCTGACGTGTGGTGACTCTTCCTACAGGGACCCCAACATCAGAACAAGTGAAACATGGTTTTTGTCAACCTGACGTGTGGTGACTTTTCCTACAGGGACCCCAACATCAGAACAAGTGAAACATGGTTTTTGTCAACCTGACGTGTGGTGACTTTTCCTACAGGGACCCCAACATCAGAACAAGTGAAACATGGTTTTTGTCAACCTGACGTGTGCTGACTTTTCCTACAGGGACCCCAACATCAGAACAAGGGAAACATGGTTTTTGTCAACCTGACGTGTGGTGACTCCTCCGACAGGGACCCCAACATCAGAACAAGTGAAACATGGTTTTTGTCAACCTGACGTATGGTGACTCTTCCTACAGGGACCCCAACATCAGAACAAGGGAAACATGGTTTTTGTCAACCTGACATGTGGTGACTTTTCCTACAGGGACCCCAACATCAGAACAAGTGAAACATGGTTTTTGTCAACCTGACGTGTGGTGACTTTTCCTACAGGGACCCCAACATCAGAACAAGTGAAACATGGTTTTTGTCAACCTGACGTGTGGTGACTTTTCCTACAGGGACCCCAACATCAGAACAAGTGAAACATGGTTTTTGTCAACCTGACGTGTGCTGACTTTTCCTACAGGGACCCCAACATCAGAACAAGGGAAACATGGTTTTTGTCAACCTGACGTGTGGTGACTCCTCCGACAGGGACCCCAACATCAGAACAAGTGAAACATGGTTTTTGTCAACCTGACGTATGGTGACTCTTCCTACAGGGACCCCAACATCAGAACAAGTGAAACATGGTTTTTGTCAACCTGACGTGTGGTGACTCTTCCTACAGGGACCCCAACATCAGAACAAGGGAAACATGGTTTTTGTCAACCTGACATGTGGTGACTTTTCCTACAGGGACCCCAACATCAGAACAAGTGAAACATGGTTTTTGTCAACCTGACGTGTGGTGACTCTTCCTACAGGGACCCCAACATCAGAACAAGTGAAACATGGTTTTTGTCAACCTGACGTGTGGTGACTCTTCCTACAGGGACCCCAACATCAGAACAAGTGAAACATGGTTTTTGTCAACCTGACATGTGGTGACTCCTCCTACAGGGACCCCAACATCAGAGCAAGTGAAACCTGGTTTTTGTCAACCTGACGTGTGGTGACTCCTCCTACAGGGACCCCAACATCAGAACAAGTGAAACCTGGTTTTTGTCAACCTGACGTGTGGTGAATCCTCCGACAGGGACCCCAACATCAGAACAAGTGAAACCTGGTTTTTGTCAACCTGACGTATGGTGACTCTTCCTACATGGACCCCAACATCAGAACAAGGGAAACATGGTTTTTGTTCATATCTCCGTGAAAGCTGTACACCACTAGGGTACTAAGATTGTCTTCGGGTCATGTGTGACCCTAAGACATGTGTGGGTCATGTGACCCTATGAAAGCGATTGGTGTCCACTGAGTAAATGCAGTCTTTTTGCACTGTGCAGAGGCAAAACCCAGATAGTCACACAGTTTTGATGGAGGACAGCTTGTTACTTCCTGCACAATAGATTTAGCCCTTAAGACACGAGCAGTATACACAATGTTTACACAATGTGTGGACAACACACGGGTTAGAAAGCTGCTGAATTAAAGTGGGAATGAATTGGGAATAAGTGCTCTATTTGTCGACAATAAAACAGAATAGACCTTAACTGGGGCCAGGAACCCCAGTAGTTTCTCTTCATAGTGTGATGATGATGATGATGACGTTGATGACAATGATTCATACCATCCAGCATGTTTACCTGTACAATGGCTGTTGCATCCAGTTGAGAAGCAGCGAGCTGCTGACAGAGCTGAGGGCAGGCTGGTTAATATCCGCTGTATGGACCCCGACTGCCTTGGCCAGCAAGGCGTCCCAGGTTGGCTGTGGAAGAAAGATGTGACTCGTGGATTAATTAGACAGGAAAATATGCACGTCGGTGTCAATGAGCCTTCATAACTCACATGATCAATACACACAGACAAACATGTTCGTCTTCTGCACCCTGGCGCAGGCTTGGGGAAATAGCATGAGCTTCACTCTGACGTTCAATACTCATCTTCACTTTTTAAATGTGCGCCCCATATCCCTAATCCTCTCCCCGTCGTGGTGAATGTATGTGGCGGTGAAAGGGACATGAATTCTTCAACAACACTGATTCTGCAAAACCAGCACGCTGTCAGCCAATAAACCCAAGAAGAAAGTGAGGAAATGATCACAAAAGTACCACGTCACCTTCAACACCGACTACATAACACAATCCATCATTCAGATTCACTATGGCCAAATAATATCTGTGTACTTACACATTTTACATGTTACCACATATGGTCTACTTCTGGCGGCATGGTGGCACAGTGGTTAGTGTGGTCGCCTCACAGCAAGAAAGTCCTGGGTTCGAGCCCCGGGGTAGTCCAACCTTGGGGGTCTTCCCGGGTCGTCCTCTGTGTGGAGTTTGCATGTTCTCCCCGTGTCTGTGTGGGTTTCCTCCAGGGGCTCGGGTTTCCTCCCACAGTCCAAACACACGTAGGTCAGGTGACTCAAAGACATGTAGGTCAGGTGACTCACCGTACTAAATTGTCCCTAGGTGTGTGTGTGTGTGTGTATATATATATGTATGTATGTATGTATGTATATATGTATGTGTATATATATATATATATATGTGTGTGTGTGTGTGTATATATACACTCACCGGCCACTTTATTAGGCACACCTGTCCAACTGCTTGTTAACGCAAATTTCTAATCAGCCAATCACATGGCAGCAACTCAATGCATTTAGGCATGTAGACATGGTCAAGACGATCTGCTGCAGTTCAAACCGAGCATCAGAATGGGGTAGAAAGGTGATTTAAGTGACTTTGAACGTGGCATGGTTGTTGGTGCCAGACGGGCTGGTCTGAGTATTTCAGAAACTACTGATCTACTGGGATTTTCACGCACAACCATCTCTAGGGTTTACAGAGAATGGTCCGAAAAAGAGAAAATATCCAGTGAGCAGCAGTTCTGTGGGTGAAAATGCCTTGTTGATGCCAGAGGTCGGAGGAGAATGGCCAGACTGGTTCGAGCTGATAGAAAGGCAACAGTAACTCAAATAACCACTCATTACAACCGAGGTATGCAGAAGAGCATCTCTGAACGCACAACACGTCGAACCTTGAGGCAGATGGGCTACAGCAGCAGAAGACCACACCGGGTCCCACTCCTGTCAGCTAAGAACAGGAAACTGAGGCTACAATTCGCACAGGCTCACCAAAATTGGACAACAGAAGATTGGAAAAACGTTGCCTGGTCTGATGAGTCTCGATTTCTGCTGCGACATTCGGATGGTAGGGTCAGAATTTGGCGTCAACAACATGAAAGCATGGATCCATCCTGCCTTGTATCAACGGTTCAGGCTGGTGGTGGTGGTGTAATGGTGTGGGGGATATTTTCTTGGCACACTTTGGGCCCCTTAGTACCAATTGAGCATCGTGTCAACGCCACAGCCTACCTGAGTATTGTTGCTGACCATGTCCATCCCTTTATGACCACAGTGTTCCCATCTTCTGATGGCTACTTCCAGCAGGATAACGCGCCATGTCATAAAGCTCGAATCATCTCAGACTGGTTTCTTGAACATGACAATGTGTTCACTGTACTCAAATGGCCTCCACAGTCACCAGATCTCAATCCAATAGAGCACCTTTGGGATGTGGTGGACCGGGAGATTCGCATCATGGATGTGCAGCCAACAAATCTGCAGCAACTGCGTGATGCTATCATGTCAATATGGACCAAACACTCTGAGGAATGTTTCCAGTACCTTGTTGAATCTATGCCACGAAGGATTAAGGCAGTTCTGAAGGCAAAAGGGGATCCAACCCGGTACTAGCAAGGTGTACCTAATAGAGTGGCCAGTGAGTGTATATATGTATGTATATATATATATATATATATATATATATATATATATATATATGTGTGTGTGTGTGTGTATGTATATATTTGAGAATGTGGTGGTGATGACATGGAGTATATATACGAAGGTGGTGGTGATGATCTACTGCTACTACTTTCAGCTGCTCCCGTTAGGGGGCGCCACAGCAGATCATCCTTCTCCATCTCTTCCTGTCTTCTGCATCTTCCTCTGTCACACCAGCCACCTGCATGTCCTCCCTCACCACATCCATAAACCTCCTCTTTGGCCTTCCTCTTCTCCTCTTCCCTGGCAGCTCCATATTCAGCATCCTTCTCCCAGTATACCCAGCATCTCTCCTCCACACATGTCCAAACCATCTCCATCTTGTCTCTCTTGCTTTGTCTCCAAACCATCCAACCTGAGCTGTCCCTCTAATATAATCGTTCCTAATCCTGTCCTTCATCACTCCCAATGAAAATCTTATCATCTTCATCTCTGCCACCTCCAGCTCCTCCTCCTGTCTTTTCATCAGTGCCACTGTCTCCAAACCATACAACATAGCTGGTCTCACTACCATCTTGTAAACCTTCCCTTTAACTCTTGCTGGTACCCTTCTGTCACAAATCACTCCTGACACTCTTCTCCACCCACTCCACCGTGCCTGCACTCTCTTCTTCACCTCTCTCCTTCAATCCCCGTTACTTTGGACAGTTGACCCCAAGTATTTAAACTCATACACCTTCGTCACCTCTCCTCCTCTTAACCTAGCTTCTATTACTCTTTCCCATATCTTCATGCTGTGGCTGATCAACTTTATACCTCTGTAGTTGTTACAGTTCTGCACATCACCCTTGTTCTTGAAAATCGGCACCAGTATGCTTCTTCTCCACTCCTCAGGCATCCTCTCACTTTCCAGGATTGTGTTAAACAATCTAGTTAAAAACTCCACTGCCATCTCTCCTAAACATCTCAATGCCTCCACAGGTATGTCATCAGGACCAACTGCCTTTCCACTCTTCATCCTCTTCATAGCTGCCCTCACTTCTTCCTTGCTAATCCGCTGACTTCCTGATTCACTATCCCCACATCATCCAACCTTCTCTCTCTCTCATTTTCTTCATTCATCAGCCCCTCAAAGTACTCCTTCCACCTTCTCAGCACACTCTCCTCACTTGTCAGCACATTTCCATCTCTATCCTTGATTGCCCTAACCTGCTGCAAGTCCTTCTCCGCTCAGTCTCTCAGTCTAGCCAATCGGTACAAGTTCTTTTCTCCTTCCTTAGTGTCTAACCTGTCATACAACTCACCATACGCCTTTTCCTTTGCCTTTGCTACCTCTCTCTTCACTTTAAGCCACATGGCCTTGTACTCCTGTTACTTTCTTCATCTACAAGACTATCCCACTTCTTCTTTGCCAACCTCTTCCTCTGTATACTTTGCTGTACTTCCTCATTCCACCACCAAGTCTCCTTGTCTTCCTTCCTCTGTCCTGATGACACACCAAGTACCTTCCTAGCTGTCTCCCTCACTATTTCTGCGGTGGTTGCCCAGCCATCTGGCAGCTCTTCACTACCACCCAGTGCCTGTCTTAACTCCTGCCTGAACTCCACACAACAGTCTTCCTTCATTAACTTCCACCATTTGATCCTTGGATCTGCCTTCACCCACTTCCTCTTCTTGGTCTCCAAAGTCACCCTACAGACCACCATCCTATGCTGCCTAGCTACGTTCTCCCCTGTCACCACCTTGAAGTCTCCAATCCCTTTTAGATGGCGCCTCCTTCATAAGATATAGTCCACCAGTGTGCACTTTCCTCCACTCTTGTGCGTCACCCTGTGTTCCTCCCTCTTCTTGAAATCTGTATTCACCACAGCCATTTCCATCCTTTTTGCAAAATCCACCACCATCTGTCCTTCCACATTTCTCTCCTTTACACCATACCTTCCCATCACCTCCTCATCACCTCTGTTTCCTTCACCAACATGTCCATTGAAGTCTGCTCCAATCGCCACTCTCTCCTCCTTGGGTACCCTCTCCACCATGTCGTCCAACTCACTCCAGAATTCTTCTTTCTCATCCATCTCACACCCAACTTGCGGGGCATCATTCAGCAATACACCTTCGATTTCCAGCTTCATACTTATCACTCTGTCTGACACACTCTTCACCTCCAGCACACTCTTGACATACTCTTCCTTCAGAATTACCCCCCCCCCCATTTCTCCTCCCATCCGCACCATGGTAGAAGAGTTTAAACCCTCCTCCGATACTCCTGGCCTTACTCCCCTTCCACCTGGTCTCTTGCACACAAAGTATGCCTGCCTTTCTTCTCTCCATCATATCATCCAGCTCTCTCCCTCTACCAGCCATAGTACCAACATTCAAAGTTCTGACTCTCACCTCCACACTCCTATATTTCCTCCTCTCTAGCTGCCTCTGGACATGCCTTCCCCCTTTCCTTCTCCTTCACCCAACAGTAGCATAGTTTCCACCGGCACCCTGCTGGCCAACAGTACCGGTGGCGGCTGTTGGCCTCGACCGATCCGGTATGGAAATCTTATTTATGATCCACATATTTGATTTGGCAAAGATTTTATGCCAGATGCAGTCCCTGACACAGCCCTTCCCATTTAGTCGGGCTTGGGACCGGCACTAAGAATGCACTGGCTCGTGCACCGTCATTGGCTGGGTTTATATATATGAGAATATGGTGGTGATGACATGGGGTATATATGAGAAGATGGTTCTGTTTGTGATATTCATGGACAGGATCTCAAGATGCAGCCAAGGTGAGGAGTGTGTCGGTTTTGGGAACCTCAGAATTGCATCTCTGCTCTTCGCAGATGATGTGGTTTTGTTGGCTTCATCAGAACGCGACCTCCAGCGCACTGGGGCGGTTTGCAGCTGAGTGTGAAATGGTTGGGTTGAGAGTCAGCACCTCCAAGTCTGAGGTCATGGTTCTCTACCAGAAAATGGTGGATTGCTCCCTCCGGGTTGGGGATGAGTTGTTGCCTCAAGTGAAGGAGTTCAAGTATCTCGGGGTCTTGTTCACGAGTGAAGGTAGGATGGAGCGGGAGATTGACAGGTGGATTGGTGCAGCATCAGCAGTAATGCATATGTTGTACTTTTCCGTTGTGGTGGAGAAGGAGCTCTCAATTTACCAGTCAGTCTTCGTTCCAACCCTCACCTATGGTCACGAGCTTTGGGTAGTGACCAGATGGGTGACATCGCAGATACAAGCGGCTAAAATGAGTTTCGTCTGTAGGGTGTCTGGGCTCAACCTTAGAGATAGGGTGAGGAACTCAGACATCCGGAGGGAGCTCGGAGTAGAGTTGCTGCTCCTTCACGTCGAAGGGAGCTAGTTGAGATGGTTCGTGCATCTGATTAGGATGCTTCGTGGGCGCCTTCCTTTGGAGGTTTACCGGGCACGGCCAACGGGAAGGAGATCCCGGGGTGAATACTCAGCACATAAAACGCTTATTCCCGCTCATCCCCACGTATGAGGGTGTGTGATGGATGATGTGATGGTCTCATCACAGTAGAACATACTAGTGGGTCTGCAGGGTGTCCCTTACTGATGGACTCATAAGGTCCCTTGGCAGAGCTTATGGATCCTTTTATTCCGTCTTTACACTGAGAACCCTGTACCAGCAGACACATTGGTGTCAGAAGTGGGATGGTGAGACCGTGAGGCCATCGGAAGCGCGTGCGCCCAGAGGCATGAGAGAGCTGATATGCTGAAGCGCGAAGGAGGGGGCGCAGTTTAACGTGCACGGATAAATAGACTCACTAGCCCTTGGCTAACGGGTCGGACCCTCCAGTCGACTTGTTAACGTTGTCACCCGTGGTGAGGGAGATCTGAGTTCGCTACATGGCAAATTCCGGCGGCAGAACCCGGGGACAGAACCGCCGCAGCCAGGACGCGAACCCGGATCCCCCGCACCACGGGCGACTATGTTAACCAGTCGACTAAAGGGTCCGAACCATTAGCCAAGGGCTAGTGAGTCTATTTATCCGTGCGCGTTACAATATTGATGCTAGCTAGATGAACACGTTCTGAAATGCTAGCTAATGCTAGCTAATGAGGCGCGAATGGCTGTCGCGAACATTCTAAACAAACTTCTGACTGTATTTTATTTTCACTTAAGGAGCTGGAGTAGTATTCATATTTTCCCGTACAGGAGCTGGAGTACTCTTCGTAGACACGTTGGTCCTTGACTAATGGGTCAGACCCTTTAGTCGACTGGTTAACGTTGTCGCTTGCGGTGCATGAGATACAGGTTCGCGTCCCGGCTGTGGTGGTTGCCGCGGACTGCCCCCCGAATTCGCTACAATATTTTCACGTAAGGAGCTGGAGTACTATTCATATTTTCACGTAAGGAGCTGGAGTACTATTCATATTTTCACGTAAGGAGCTGGAGGACTATTCATATTTTCACGTAAGGAGCTGGAGTACTATTCATATTTTCATGTAAGGAGCTGGAGTACTATTCATATTTTCACGTAAGGAGCTGGAGTACTATTCATATTTTCACGTAAGGAGCTGGAGTGCTATTCATATTTTCACGTAAGGAGCTGGAGTACTATTCATATTTTCACGTAAGGAGCTGGAGTACTATTCATATTTTCATGTAAGGAGCTGGAGTACTATTCATATTTTCCTGTACAGGAGCTGGAGTACTATTCATGTTGTAAAGAACAGTTCGTTACAACATTATTATTTTCAGTCAGTGACCACACCGGGAGCCACGTTTATAGTCTTTACTTAACCAACATCAACTCACGAAACTTTCCACCTTGCCGTAAATCACACTGCCCCCTGCCCTTCTTAAAGACA
Organism: Lampris incognitus; assembly: GCF_029633865.1. Classification (NCBI taxonomy): domain Eukaryota; kingdom Metazoa; phylum Chordata; class Actinopteri; order Lampriformes; family Lampridae; genus Lampris; species Lampris incognitus. The sequence continues at coordinate 1,145,915 of NC_079211.1, read as the reverse complement.
CAGTAACTGTTATTGCTTAACCATACAAGTCAGACTCGGGCATAACACTACCTAACCAGATATAACATTTTCTTCCCCCATCCCCTTGAGAAAGTAACATAACGTAACATATCAGTCCCTACCCTAGCTGTTCCTTAACCATTCGTAACATAGTCCCTGTGCCAGAGAGGCGGAACCATCACCCTCTGAGGGTGAGCAGGCTGGGGAGCAGGGCCTGGCAATGGCGGTGAGTTACCACCCAACCGGTTTGCCTCCAGTCTGGGCTGCCAACTGAGAGCAGCAGCTGGGGACAGGGATGATGCGGGGTTTGAGGGGCTACAACCCTATGCAGGTGGTTTGAGTGCCAACGAGTCCCATCGTCCAGTCTGTAGGTAGCCAGTCCCAGCTGCTGAGTCACCTGATGGGGCTCCAACACAGTATGACCGCAGCTTGTTCTGGCGGTGGAAGTGTTTGATCCTGACCCAGTCCCCCACAGACAGAGAGGGAGTCTGCACTCGGCGGGAGGCATCGAACCTCTGTTTCATCCGGGCCTGTGAGCTTCGGACCTGAGCTCTGGCTTTCTGGAGCCATTGGCTCTCGTGTGCAGTGGCTGGCTCCGCTCTCAAGTGGTCCAGTGGTTGCTTTAGTTCCCGCCCGATCATGAGCAGAGCCGGTGTCACCTCCATGGTGGAGTGCTTGGATGCACAGATGGTCAGGAGAAGGAGAGTTTGGCTGAGTGCAGTGTTGAAGGTTTTCCCTTCCTCCAGACAGGCTTGAATTCCATTTTTGAGAGTTTTATTCAGTCTTTCCATCCCTCCGTTACTTTCCGGATGGTACACTGCTTTCCCGATGTGCTTGATGGACCACAGTGACAGGAATTCTGAGAACTCAGCTGATGCAAATTGGGGTCCATTGTCCGTCGTGATGACACTGGGCAGGCCCCAGCGCCCGAACAGCTTGTCGAGGCGGTCGAGGATGGTGTGTAAGGTGATGGAGCCCAGTTCGATGGCCTCTGGCCACTTCGAGTGAAGGTCATGGATGACCAGCAAGTAGCCGGCAGGTGCCCCATGGAACTCTCCACAGAGGTCAATCTGGATGTGCTTCAATAGCGCACATGGCCACGGGGTTGGAGTGAGGGGTGCTGTGGTAGGCTGGGCGGTTTTCTCACTCAAAAGGCAGCAGCTGTCGTTACGCACCACCTCCTCTGCGTCAGAGTCTATGTGAGGCCACCACACGGTGTCTTGGCAGCGCTGCTTCACCTTGACCACCCGCAGATGCCCATCATGCACCATTTGCAGCACTCTGGCCCTTAGAGTCTCTGGTTCAATGGTGTGGTGGCCATGGGAGAGGCACACCTCCCCCCAGCAGGAGAGCTCATCGCAAACTTTACGGTAGGGGAGCAGCCTGTCATCCACATTGGCAGGCCAGCCAACCTGGACGTAGGCACGAAGGGTTGTGAGTGTCTCATCCTCAGCCGAGGCCTGCTGCAGCTCAGCCAGGGTGACTACTGTGCGGAGGGGCCCATGCAGCATGTGGACACAGTCGTCGTCATCGTCATCCTCTGGCGTCACCCCTCTTACCTCTTTGGTCAGAGAGATGGCTTGGGACAGGAGGTCGGCCACCGTACTGGTATGCCCCGACATAAACTTGAGTCTGAAGTTGTACTGATTCAGCCTATCCATCCATCTCAGTAGTCTCGGGCCTGTGTTACCAAACCTCGGGTCGCCAGCAGAGCCGTCAGCGCCTGATGATCTGTGGGGATAGTGAAAGCCCTGCCGTACAAGTAGACATGCCAGTGTTTGTATGCCCACAGGCAGGCAAGAGCTTCCCTCTCTGCCACGAGTACTTCTGCTCCGCCGGAGTGAGTGCCCGTGAGTCGAAGGCCACTGGATGCTCTACCCCCTCATGGACCTGGGAGAGCACTGCACCAAGTGCCATCCTGGACGCATCACAGGTGACCATGGTGGGCGAAGTCAGGCTGAAATGGGCCAAAGTGGGCGAGGATGTGAGCTGCTGTTTGATGACACCCACAGCCTCGTGGCATGCTGAGGTCCAGTCCCATACAGCATGCTTCTGTAGCAGCTGGGACAGGGGGGCCGTTGAGTCGGAGTAGTGTGGCATGAAACGGATATAGTAGGCGGCCATCCCCAGAGGAGAGGACAGCTGGGACGGTGACTGTGGGTCTGGCAGGGACAGAATGGCCGAAGTGTGGAACATGATTGGGGTGATACCCCCCTTGATATCCCCCTTCAGTATAGCCCCGTGTTGCTTGAAGCGCTGAAAGACCTGTTCCAGGCGAGCATCATGCAGTGTGGCGGAGGGTGCGTGTACCACCACATCATCCAGGTAGATGGTGACCCCCTGAATGCCTGCTAGGATGAGTGACATTATTTTCTGATAACGGCTTGGGGTTGATGACAGCCCGAAAGCCATGCGCTTGTATCTGAACACCCCACATGTGAGATGAAAGCTGTGAGGTCAATGCTGGCTGGTGCCAGGGGAACCTGCAGGTAGCTGTGGCGTAAATCCATTTTGCTGAAAACTGTGGAGCCATGGAAATGGCTAGTCAGCTCCTCAGCTGTGGGGAGGGAGTATTTGTCGGGGATGATGACTTTGTTGACGTCCGTCAGATCCACGCAGAGGCGCAGTCCACCACCCCGCTTCTTGGCTATCACGAGGTTAAACGTGGCTCCCGGCGTGGTCATTGACTGAACATAATATTTGGCGACGAGGATGAGATGGCTTCATTCTATTGCCACCGCCACCTTTCCTACCCGTTCGCGGTGACCCAGCTGTTCCCTGGGACCGATGGATATCGTCGTTTGATGACTCTTTACTGGCTCTGGGTCATTCGGATTTAGCAGCAGGTAGAAGGTGTGCGCTCTTGCGGCACTGCCTCGGTCAGGAGGGGCAACTTATTTTCGTTACACTCTCGGTGGCAGATGACACCTATGCTGCGGCTACCAACGCATTACTGTCCCATTTCAGCTCAGGAAGGAGCTGACGCATGCGCCGGTTTGAGTTTCGCCAGAGAGCCCAGAAGTCTGGTAAGTCAGTGGGCCAGTTCGTCTCTGCCTTGCGTGGGCTAGCAAAGCATTGTGACTTCGGGGCTTTGGAGGTGGACTTATAGTTGATCTGCTAATAGAGAAAACGTCTTGTGCTCAGCTGAGGGAAAGACTGTTACTCGAACCAGACTCCATGACATTATCTGACGCTATAGTGATTAGGAAGCTGTTGGAAACGGCTCTGCTGGAAGCGCACAAGTTCTCTCGTGCTGTGCAGGAGCCTGTGACATAATTGCTATCGGCAGTTCACTGCTTAAACGCGTCTCTGCTTAAAGTACCTATACTGTTGCCCAGGAGACAGCAGGGGCGGCTGACATGGACAGTGACAGGTTTGATGTGCAAAGAGTGGCAGACAGGGGGGGGGGTCTCGGGAGACTGGGCCCAAGCATTGTACTAACTGTGGCTCCACAAAGCATGTATCTCGGGACAAATCATGTCCTGCCCTGGGCAAGTGCTGTCATAACTGCAACAAGATAAATCACTTTGCACGCTGGTGCCGCTCCCCCCTGCAGACTCACAGGCTGCTGCAGTTCCTATCAACACAGTTCAGAGCCAGCGGGCCTCATTCAGCTACTGCACATGCCTTGCGGGCGGAGCCTACATACCGCTCCTTGTTGACACGGGGGCAAAGGTGTCCCTCCTGAAACCCACATATGGCCGGCTCTTCCGTCACGTGCCCATGGAAGCGGCAACCAACTCCCTGTCGGGCTACAGCCACGCCCCCATCGCCACTTTGGGAGTAGTCTGCCTTCCCATGGAGTATAATCACCAGTACGTCCCTGAAACCAGGTTCTACATCACACAGAAAGGGGCTAACATCATGGGGCTAGACTTGTTCCATGCCCTGGACTTGACACTGACTGACGCTGTGGGCCTGTGTGTCCTGCAGGTCTCCACCTCCTGGCCCAGAACTGTTCTGAGGACTGGGCTGCATGTCTAGGTTTGTGCACCAGCCTACTGTGGACTCACCAGTCCGCCCGGTTATCCAGCCACTATGACGCATTCCCCTGGCCCTCCGGGATGGGGTGGAAGAGGAGATACACCACCTGGTGAAGGAGAATATCATCGAACCAGTCAATGACCACACTGGGAACCACGTTTACAACCTTTACTTAACCAACATCAACTCACGACACTTTCCACCTTGCCGTAATTCACACTGCCCCCTGCCCTTCGTAAAGGCACAGTAACCGTTAGTGTTTAACCATGCAAGTCAGACTCGGGCATAACACTACCTAACCAGATATAACAAACATGAACTTGAGCAGCTGGTCAAGACCAACTGTTGTTTTGATTCATTGCCAGACATCAATGAACGGGACATTTGTCGCCTGAACCCGGCAGATCTGCGCGGAGGAACACTTTGTACATGAAATGAAATGAAATGCCGTTTCCCCCAGCCCCCAGCAGTACAACACAAACACAAAAACACATCCAAAAACTACAAGAACACACATACCCAAACTAACACACATATTCAAACTAAACAAAAAATCGCTGTCCAAGGGAACGAACGCCAGTGTTTCAGTTCATGAATCTTTATTAGAATGACTCAGCAGAACAGCGCACAGCCTTATGGGTCTCAGATAACGTAACAGATCAATAGGTGTCGCTAAGTGCTCAATATCAACATCCATAACATCTTCCTTCCCTTAGATTAATGTTCTGTAAATAGTTTGAACTCTTAACTTCTCAATAACTGTTGCATAATAACACAACTTATCAATAACTTCTTGTATCACATTGCAACATGCGTGACATTAACTGTCCTTCCACAACTTTTCTCTTTTTTTTTCTAACAATACTAATAATAAAGGAATAGACCAACAGTCTTTTGTGACATTTCTTCATGTGTGTGCTGCCAATGTGTATGTGTGTGTGAGTGTGAGCATTAGTAAGGGCAGCGATCCGCCTACACCCTAGTTGAACCCATGTTCTCATGTATGTGCGCTTCAGTTGAACCAAAGTTCTCACAAAGTCACAAGTTCAGTCTTTGAGGTGGCCGTGAGAGGCGGCCACTGCGTGAGTAGACTGCATGGCCCGGTGTGCTGCTGTGATACCCCGGTGTCCGGCACCGTCCAGGCACCGGTGTACTTGGGGAGCGAGGAGCCAGACTGCTTGGTGTGTGAGGGGCTTCCATCCCTTCTGGTTCGCCCTGGCCTGACCCATGCCCGGTCTCGGCTGACTTCCCAGTCATGTGTCCCTGTTCAGGACTGCGCTGCTCAGGCATACTGACCTGTTGTGCTTCAGCTGAGCGCTCTGCCACCCGTAGATCCACATGGTTGCGTCTCCACTGTGTGCCGTTGACATCCACCACGAATGAACGAGGAGCGACTTTCTGGATGCATTGGCCCAGCGGCCATCTTCCTGTGCGATCTCCTGGTAGTGGTTTCATTCTTATCCGATCTCCCACGTTCAGCACTGGGAGGTCCCTGGCAGATCTGTCGTAGGTCGATTTCGCCATCCGCCCTTTCCACCGCAGCTTCCCAGTCACTCCGACCACAACATGTGGCTGCAGCAGGCTGTCTGCAACCGGCAGTGAGGTTTTGAGCCTACGCGACATTAAGCGTTGAGTGGGGCTGCTGTCTAGCCCCTCTGTGGGGCGTGTTGCGCCAGTGGAGGATGGCCATCCATGCATCTGTACCATCTGCTTTTGCCCGCTTGCGGAGTGATTTCACTATCTTCACAGCCGCCTCGGCCTTGCCGTTGGATTTCGGATGTCGGGGGGAGGATGTGACATGGGTAAAACCCCAGCTGGTTGCAAACCTCCTGAATTGTTCACAAACAAATTAGAGTGTCGGCCGATAGGTCTGGCAGCTGGTCGATTTCCCAGTAATCTGAGTAGTGGTCTACCAGGATGAGAAAGTCTTTGCCGGCGTAGGAGTAGATATCCATGCTCACAGTTTGCCATGGACGTGTTGGTATCTCATGTGACATCATAGATTCCTTCTGCTGATTCTTTGCGTACTCATTGCATGCAGAGCAGTTGGACACAAAGTCCTTTATTTCGACTTTCATGCTCGGCCAGAAGAGGGTATCCCTGGCCCGTCTCTAACAGGCCTCGCCACCAATGTGGCTTGAGTGTATTGGCTTGAGTAGCTCTGCTCTCAAGGCCTTCGGGATAATGACACACTGTCCTCTGTACAGCACCCCATTTTGCACATTCAGCTCATTCCAGAAGGGCCAGTATTCCCGCACTGCCAGTGGGGTGTCCTCCTTGAAGTCAGGCCACCCGTCCAGGATCACCGTCTTCAGCTCTTGGAGTACATCATCCGTGTCTGTGTGCTGTGTTATTTGGCGGAATCTGAAGGCGGTGACATTCAGGTGCTGAGCTTGGTCCAGCTCTGTCTGGTCGTTGTCCATGGCAAACACTGCATGTCGCACATGTGGGGTGTCTGACCTCTGGCGCGGCAGAGTAGCTCGGCTTAGAGTGTCACTGATGGGCATTTGTGTCCCAGGCTTGTACACAACATCGAGGCTGTAACATTGCAGCTGCATCAACATTCCCTGAAGGCGTTTCGGTGCACTCAGGAGGGGCTTCTTGAAGATGGTGATCAGTGGTTTGTGGTCCGTCTCTGCGATGACTGTTTCTCTGCCGTATAATTATTGGTGGAATCTTTGGCATGCGAAGACTATGCTCAAGCATTCTTTCTCGATTTGAGCGTAGTTTTGCTCTGTTTGTGCCAGGGCTCTCGAGGCAAAGGCCACAGGCTGCCCCCCTTGCAGCAAGCAGCATCACAGCCCATTCATGCTGGCGTCGCTCTAGACTGTGACAGGCTTTGTGACGTCGTAGTATCTGAGAATAGGTGTGTTGGAGACCAGTTGCTTTATTTCCTGCACCGCATCCTCATGTTTGGGCAGCCAATGCCATTCTGTGTCCTTGTCCAGAAGTCTGCGGAGTGGCTCACAGACCTCTCAGAGCTTTGGCAGGAATTTTGAAAGGTAAGTCACAAACCCAATGAAGCGTTTCACAGCTTTTGCATCCGTAGGTGTCGGCATCTCCAACACAGCCCGTGTTTTCTCTGGGTCGATCTCCAGTCCTTCCGAGGACAGTATGTGTCCGTGGAAGTGGACTGCTTGAAGTTTGAACTGCAGCTTGTACTCGCTCAGTCTCAGCTTCACGGCTCTGCGTCGCTCCATGAGAGCACGCAGGTTGTTGTCATGGTCCTGTTCCACTTCCGCCTCTGTGTCGCCACACCCAACCACCAGGATGTCATCGGCTATTGGTTCAATGCCAGCCAGGCCTGCTAGCAGTTCGTGCTGTTTGCGTTGATAGATCTCCGGTGCCACAGAGAAACTGAATGGGAGTTTGAGCCACCTCATGCGGCCCCACGGCATCCAGAAGGTCATCAGACGGCTGCTTGCGTCGTCGAGCTTGCACTGTAGAAAGGCGTCGCGAGCATCCACCAATGTGAAGATACGAGCCTTGGGTAGCTTGTACAACACATCCTCCAGCGTCGGCATATGGTAGTGGGACCTCAGCAGTGCTCGGTTAATGGGTTTGGGGTCGATGCACAGTATTATCTTTTCTGGTTTTGCGTCAGTCACCATATTACTTATCCACGCCGTGGGCTCGCTCACTGGTGTGATGTTGCCTGCTCTGATGTGCCTGTCTAGCTCTTCCTTGACCTTCTCCCTCAACGCTACCGGAACATTTCAAGGTGCGCACTGTACAGGAGATACATTTGGATCCAGCTCGAAGTGTATTTCGCCTGGGACTGACTCAACTGGGTCCTTGAAGACATCAGTGTAGTCATTCAACAGCTGATCTTTTGTGAGGGGCGCGCACTGACCTGCTTCTACTTTGTTCAGCTCCTCTAGGATTGTGAATGTCATTAGGCCCAGACACTCACATGTGGCCCCTGAGTGGAAAGGCTCCTGCGGAGTTTCAACTATCTCAAAGACCAGCTCGTGCTTTTCTCCTCGAATGACACATTCTGTGTGGAATCTCCCTTGTGATGGCAGAGTTTCCCCAGAATATAGTATCAGCTTGGTTGTGCTCGGGCGTAACACTGTTCCGGGTGACAACTTCTCTTTGGTCTTGCTGCTCATAACATTACACGTGGCACCTGTATCTAGCTGACATGCTTACCTTTTCTTGTTCACACGCAGGTGCACGAACCATTTGAGCCCCTTTGCTTTCATATTGCTGATGCATTCTGTGGCTAGGAACATGTCCTCCGTATCTGCGTCCCCTTCCCCTTGCTCAACATCTTCCAGCACATCCACCTTCTTTGTCTTGCTACTAGCCTGCCTGACATACTTTGCCAAGTGGTTTGAAACGCCGCATGTTCTGCGTGTCTTACCGTAGGCTGGGCGTTGCTCTCTGCCCCGCTTGTGGCTGTTTCCACAGTATCTGCACGGTAGATACTGTAGATCTCTTCCTCTCCTGTCTTGAGTTTTACGTCTCTCGTTTTGTTTGTCTGCTGTGTTTACACTGTCCGTCGACACTTGTGGGCTCTCCATACTTCTCATGCGCTTCTCTGTCAGTTCTGCAAGACGACGTATTTCCACCGCTGACGGCAGCATCAGCTCTCGCTCGCGCAGCACGCGCCTTCTGGTGTCCTCCCTTGCGACACCGAGCACGAGCCTGTCTCGAATCATGTCGTCTTTCAGCCCACGAAACTCACACGACGCAGCTCTTCCCCGTAGTCCGCTTAGGAAACCGTCTATTGGTTCATCAGCCTCCTGTTTGCAGCACCCAAACATACATCTTTCCTATATTAGATTTTTCGCCGGCTTAAAACGGTCCCCCAAAGCCTTTAGGGTGGCAGCAGGGTCTGTCTTTTGCTCTTCAGTCAGTGCTCCGTTGTGCATAGCAACATGACGGCCCTCGTTACCCATTAGCCGTCTCAGCGAGGCTGCCGGTACTTCCTTCGCCTTCTCCTTTAGACCCGTGGCTAACAAGTCCTCAAATTCCGCACGGAAACCCTCCCAGTTCTTCACCAAATCCCCGGACATCTGCATGCCCTCTGGTGCTGGAACGATATTGCTCGCCATGGCGTTTGTTAACTAGCTATTAGCTAGACCGCTTCTGACGCCATGTTTCAGTTCACGAATCTTTATTAGAATGACTCGGCAGAACAGCGCACAGCATTATGGGCCTCAGATAACGTAACAGACCACTAGGTGTCGCTAAGTGCTCATTATCAACATCCATAGCAGCCAGCCAGGATGACTGTCGGAATTGTCGGTCTGCACGGGCTAGCAGTTAGCTTAGCCCACCCCGCTTCCACGTCCTGTCAAACCGCCCTCGACGTTTCCTCCTCGGGTGCAGCTCCAGGCAGGTGCCGTGATCCCTGGGCCCACCAGCCAAGCCAGCGCAGCTCTCTCAGCCAGACCCCCAAAACACCCCACCTCCCCGCACTCCTCACGACGAAATCAAAACACCACCGGTAACGCCAAGCGAGACCGCCGCCAGACCGCCCTAGGTGTTATGGGAACTACCGGTCTGCATGGGCTAGCAGTTAGCTTAGCCCGCCCCGCCCTCCAAGCCATCAAACGAAGACAAAACTTAAACGCAGACGTGAACAAAGACACCGCATGGACCAGCGGTGGCTAACCATGTGCCATGGAGAGCCACGTGTATGCAGGTTTTCATTCCAGCCCGACTCCGCACCAGGTGCTTTCACTGATACGATCTCCCTCTTTGCTTGAAGGGTTGCTACTCAGTGAAGTCACCTGGTGCGGAGTCGGGCTGGAATGAAAACCTGCCTATGCATGGCTCGCCGTGGCACATGGTTAGCCACCCCTGGCATGGACGGTCCTGGCTGAGGCTGCCGCAAATGTAAATTCGCGTCGCCATCTTCCCACACCGGAAGTGGAATAAAAAAACAACCTGGGTGTGGTTTCTGCTTTTGAGTCGTGGGCAGAATATAGAGGTTACACAAGGTGATCATTTTATCTTTCTTTTATAACTTTGATCATGTTGCTGCCTGATATGAGTAGCTGTGACTCGCACATGCACTTGTTTGACAGCGACAGAGAGGGAGAGAGAGAGGGAGCAGGAGAGGGAGAGAGAGAGAGAGGGAGCAGGAGAGGGAGAGAGAGAGAGGGGGGGAGAGAGGGAGCAGGAGAGAGAGAGAGAGGGAGAGAGAGGGAGAGGGAGAGAGAGAGAGAAGGAGAGAGAGAGCGAGGGAGAGGGAGAGAGAGAGAGGGAGAGAGAGAGGGGGGAGAGGTGGAGAGGGAGAGAGAGGGGGAGAGGGAGAGAGAGAGAAGGAGAGAGAGAGAGGGAGAGAGAGGGGGAGAGAGAGCGCAGCGTTGGTCGAGCGAGCTAGAGAGTTAACGAAGAGAGGGAGCGGCGGTAGTGAGAACAAGCGTTTTTCAAAGGTTTTGAATCACTGCTGTCATGAAGGTTTTTCGTCATACTGGCATAACCGTGTACCAAAAAATGTTAGGCTGATAGGTCCAGTAGTATTTTTTTTGGGGGGGGGACCCCCTTTTTCTCCCCAGTTGTATCCGTCCAATTACCCCACTCTTCCGAGCCGTCTTGGTCTCTGCTCCGCCCCCTCTGCTGATCCGGGGAGGGCTGCAGACTACCACATACCTCCTCCCATACATGTGGAGTCACCAGCCGCTTCTTTTCACCTGACAGGAGGAGTTTCACCAGGGGGACGTAGCACGTGGGAGGATCACGCTGTTCCCCCCAGTCCCCCCGCCCCCAAACAGGCGCCCCGACCGACCAGAAGAGGCGCTAGTGCAGCAACTAGGACACATACTCACATCCGGCTTCCCACCCGCAGAGGATAAAATCTTTTATTTAAAAGTGACAATTATTCATATTACCTTGGAAATAATGGAGAGCCGTATCAAATGTAATTTCTCCTCAGCTCTTATTTCAAGAAAAGCAGTGATTAGTGATTTTTCTGTGACGAATCAATGTCATGTTAAGTGGAACAATGTAGAAATTATTGATTTACAACCGACAACATGGAGGCTGGTAGAAGTGAGTGTTTGTAATGAATCCTTCTTCTTCCAGTCTGTTCACAGTTCTCCAGAGGAGTGTACGCCATCTTTGGATTCTATGATAAGAAGTCCGTCAACACCATCACGTCTTTCTGTGGGACGCTCCATGTTTCCTTCATCACGCCCAGTTTTCCTCTGGATGGAAACCAGCAGTTCATCATCCAGATGAGACCGGATATCAAAGGACCACTGCTCAGCCTCATCGAGTACTACAAGTGGGACAAGTTCGCCTACCTGTATGACAGTGACCGAGGCAAGACATCTATCTATCTATCTATCTATCTATCTATCTATCTATCTATCTATCTATCTATCTATCTATCTATCTATCTATCTATCTATCTATCTATCTATTCAATTCAATATGTGCTTTATTGGCATGGCATTCGTTTGTGTACATATTGCCAAAGCATGTAAAACAACAACAACAGAATATAACAATGATTATAATAATAACAGCAATAACAACAATGATTATGATATCAAACAACAACAATTCAATTCAATTTTATTGTCATTAAAAACAATGTGCAGGCACAAGTTAAAAATGAAATGAGGGCTGTGGCTTCACCAAACAGTGCAAGACAGACACAGACAAACACAGCAAACACAATATAAGATATACACACATGAAGACCAAAAGCTAAAAATAAGTTAAAAAAGAGCTGGAGTACAAAATATTTGAAAATATCTACAGACATTCAGTGGGTAGCCAGGTTCAGGTGGGCAACAGCTTGTGGAAAGAAGCTGTTTTTGAGCCTGGTAGTGCAGGCTCTGAGACTCCTGTAGCGCCTCCCAGAGTGCAGGGGGGAGAGCAGTCCATGGTTGGGGTGGGTGGGATCTCTGCTGATGCTCAGATCCCTTCGAAGGCAGCGTTTGTGATAAATGTCTTTTATGGCTGGGAGTTGGGTACCGGTGATATGCACGGCCGCCTTGACGACCCGCTGCAGAGCTTTCTGGTCTACTGAGGTGCAGTTGCCGTACCACACTGAGATGCAGATGGTCAGGATGCTCTCTATGGTGCAGTGGTAGAAGTTGGGGAGAATTTTGGGGGGTAGACGGGCGCTCCTCAGCCTCCTCAGGAAATGCAGACGTTGTTGGGCCTTTATCACAAGGGCCTGGGTGTTTAATGTCCAGGAAAGGTCCTCGCTGATGTGGACTCCAAGGAATTTAAAGCTGGAAACACGCTCCACTTCCACCCCATTGATGTGTATGGGGGAGTGGCTGCAGCTTCTAGACCTCCTGAAGTCCACAATCAGCTCCTTTGTCTTCTGCACATTAAGGACAAGATTGTTGGTAGTACACCATGATGTGAGGTGCTGAATCCCATCTCTGTAGGCCATCTCGTCATTGTTGGTGATATGGCCAATGACTGTGGTGTCATCTGCAAACTTAACTATAACATTTGAAGGGTGAATTGGCAGGCAGTCATGGGTGAAGAGGGAGAAAAGGAGGGGGCTCAGAACACAGCCTTGAGGGGCGCCTGTGCTGAGGGTCAGGGTGGAGGAGGAGTGGGCACCTAACCTAACAGATTGAGGTCTGTTGGTCAGGAAGTCCAGGGTCCAGTTACAGAGGGGGGGTTGAGGCCAAGGGAGAGGAGTTTGGTGGTTAGTTTGGCGGGGATGATAGTGTTGAAGGCAGAGCTGTAATCTATAAACAGCATCCGGATGTATGTGTTGTTAAGTTCAAGGTGTAGGGCAGTGGCAATGGCATCCTCCATAGACCTTTTGGGGCAGTAGGTGAACTGATGTGGGTCGAATGTGGGGGGATAATGTTTTTGATGTGAGCCAGAACCAGTCTTTCAAAGCACTTCATGGCAATGGGGGTGAGTGCTATTGGTCGGTAGTCATTCAGACAAGTGGATGTTGGTTTCTTGGAGACAGGAATGATAGAGGTGGTCTTAAAGCATGCCGGGCCTTTAGATTGGGACAGTGAGAGGTTAAATACAGGTGTGAAGACCTCAGCCAGCTGGTCGGCACATTCCCGGTAGACCCAACCCAGTATGCCGTCTGGTTCGGCAGCCTTCCGTGTGTTCACTCTGCGCAGTGATTCTCTGACCTCTGCGACTGATAGAGTGAGCACCTGGTTTTCCGGGTGACTGGGGATTTTTGTGGCTGGGTCAGTATTGTCTTTGTCGAAGTGGACATAGAAATGATTTAGCTTGTCTGGCAGGGAGGCATCATGGACAGTGGGACCGCGATTAGAGCTTTTGTAGTCTGTGATAGACTGAATGCCTTGCCACATTCGCCGAGGATCAGAGTTATTGTGAAAGTGGTCCTCTATTCGTAGAGAATATTTATGTTTGGCTGTTCTGATGCCCTTTTTGAGGTTGGATCTGGCTGCGCTGTAGGCCTCACAGTTACCTGACTTGAATGCTGCATCCCGGACATTCAGCAGCTGCCGGACCTCACTGGTCATCCAGGGTTTCTGGTTTGGAAAGATGCGGACCGATTTCTTTGTTGTGACACTCTCAGTGCAAAAGTTAATGTAGGCTAGTATGGCAGATGTCTGTTCATTAATGTCTGTATGGGAGCCATGGGTAGCTGAATGTGCAAAAATACTCCAGTCTGTGTTTTCAAAACAGTCCTGGAGTTCAGAGACTGCTCCTTCTGGCCGGACAGTGATTGTCTTTACTGCTGCCTTGATCCGTTTTATTAGGGGTTTGTAGGCTGGGACCAGGAACAGGCAGAGGTGGTCAGAATGCCCCAGGTGGGGGCAGGGAGTAGCTTTGTATGAGTCCTTGATGTCTGTATAGAGATGGTCCAGGGTGTTTTGTCCCCTAGTGGTGCAGGAGACATGCTGATGGAATTTGGGCAATACAGCCCTGAGGTTAGCTTGATTAAAGTCACCTCCTATGATAAAGGCATTGTCCGGGTGTTGGGTCTGTTGTCTGCTGATGGCACATTGTAGCTGCTTCAGTGCTACCTTAGCATTAGCATGTGGGGGGGTGTATACAGCGACGATGGTAATGGCCGTTAGCTCCCTGGGCAGGTAAAAAGGCCTGCACTGAATCATAAGGAGCTCCAGATCAGCAGAGCAATGCCTTTCAACCATCTTTATATTGTTGCACCAAGAGTTACTGACATAAATACTCAAACCTCCTCCGCAGATCTTGCCGGAGTCTGCTGTCCTGTCGGCACGGAAGGCTGTGCGGCCCGTTAGCTCGACTGCCGAGTCGCTATGTTGCTGTTGAGCCAAGTCTCTGTAAACATCAGCAGACAGCAGCAATAGGCGCCGTCCCCCACTGTCTCTCAGGTTGTGGCAGGAAAATATAAATCTTGCTGCAATGCTCGCCACTTCCCCCCTCCCCGGACCACCCACAGCTTACCTGCGTCGTCCATTTCCTGCTACTCTGGAATAGAGATGTAACGGTATGAAAATTCATATCGTGATTATAGTGACCAAAATTATCACGGTTATCAGAATTATCACGGTATTGTTAAAATGTGCTGAAAATGTTCAAAAAGTACTGATACACACACGGAAATAATTTCACCAAGTTTTATTTTGAAAACCACAAATAAAATTAGCAGCACTATGCACTTTTTGTTTGCATAAACATTAAAATAATAAAAATAAATAAAATAATAACATTCCTTATGTAAACATATGAAAAAAACCATACAAATGTGCATTAAAGATGTCACCATGTGGCCATCAGAGGTAACTGCACTTTTGCACATTGCAAATAAGAAAACAGTAACCAGAAAGACATTTCTTCACATTTTAACAAGCTTTGGATATAATCTGCATTAGGAATGCTGTTTTGGTATAGATACGCGTATGAAAGAGTTGTGTTTAGCTCAGTGCTCATGTTGAACATTGGGGCTACTGTCACTTTAAGAAGAGCGAGAACGTCTGTGTACGTGAACCAGGAAGCGTCTAGATTTGTGAGTGTTGAGTCGGCGGTGATTTTGGAGACTGAAGCTATACAGTTTTCTTACCGTAGCCGTAGTAATAACGTGGCAGTAATAGCCAGCCTTAGTTATAGTTTAGGAAATTATTATTTGATTACTCCTGTATGAAGATTTCGCTGTGGAACCGGAAATACATTTTCGTTTTGTTATCTTTTTACACCGGAGTCCTGTGGAGGGTTTTTCCTTGCTTTTCCTTAAGAACGTACTACGCACGAGTAGCTAACTTTAGCCAGTGGCATGAGTAGCTAACTGTAGCCAGTGGCACGAGTAGCTAACTTTAGCCAGTGGCACGAGTAGCTAACTTTAGCCAGTGGCACGACTAGCTAACTTTAGCCAGTGGCACAAGTAGCTAACTTTAGCCAGTGGCACGAGTAGCTAACTGTAGCCAGTGGCACGAGTAGCTAACTTTTGCCAGTGGCACGAGTAGCTAACTTTTGCCAGTGGCACGAGTAGCTAACTTTAGCCAGTGGCACGAGTAGCTAACTGTAGCCAGTGGCACGACTAGCTAACTTTAGCCAGTGGCACGAGTAGCTAACTGTAGCCAGTGGCACGAGTAGCTAACTTTAGCCGGTGGCACGAGTAGCTAACTTTAGCCGGTGGCACGAGTAGCTAACTTTAGCCAGTGGCACGACTAGCTAACTTTAGCCAGTGGCACTAGTAGCTAACTGTAGCCAGTGGCACGAGTAGCTAACTTTAGCCAGTGGGACGGACCGTCGGCCCTCACAAAGAGTAACGTTTGGTAACATGAAAGCTCAAGTTTACATTCTTGACAAGCTATTAGCAAGTTAGACCTTCAAACCAGGACATTTCCCCCATTCCGACGTCCCCACATCAGGCATCCAGCTAAAAGTTAACTTACCTTGCATTCGCTGTAAAGTTGTGGAGGGTGGTGACGGAGATGACTGGTAAGATTAGAGGTGTTGCCCCCTTTCACAGCGATGTTCTTCCTGCATGTTCTGCAGACAGGGTAACCGTCTTCCATCAGTTTTCCCTCAGCACTCTTACAAGAACCAAAATACCACCACACTTCAGACTTGGTCCTCTTAGTAGGCGAAACAGTCTCCCGAGCGCCGTCACTGCCTGTGCCTTCCCTGTTTCATGGAGGCACAACAAACCCACGTTGCCTGCTGCGCATGCGCGCCTGCGTCTGAGAGACCATGCTGGACAGCATTTACCGTGAGGGTTTCAAAGCGCGGTGATCAAACATGGTTTTAACGATAATTAAAATTTGAAACAGTAATACTAACCGTCGGGAATTTTACCGCGGTTAATCATTAAACCGGTAACCGTTACATCCCTACTCTGGAGTCACATGTTCCAGCTCCTGGACAAAAGCCTGGTGCTGTTTTTCACATGTGTCACATTTAAGGAGGAAGTGTCCCTCTGTCTCCACCTCATCTGTCATGCACTGACCACATGTTCGATGCTCTTTTGGCAACCACGTCTTTTTGTGTCTCCCCTTTTCAATGGCTAGACTGTGGTCACTGAGCCTGTATTTGGTGAGGGTCTGTTGCTGCTTCCTGTCTCTGACAGTTAAGAGGTGTTCTTCCAGAGCATAGTTTGTTTTTAGGGCCCGATAGACTTCTAGTTTGTTGTGAGTTCATGTTGGTTTGTTTTATAGCTGATTTATCCTCATGTTGGTTTGTTTTATAGCTGATTTATCCTCATGTTGGTTTGTTTTATAGTCTGATTTATCCTCATGTTGGTTTGTTTTATAGTCTGATTTATCCTCATGTTGGTTTGTTTTATAGTCTGATTTATCCTCATGTTGGTTTGTTTTATACCTGATTTATCCTCATGTTGGTTTGTTTTATAGCTGATTTATCCTCATGTTGGTTTGTTTTATAGTCTGATTTATCCTCATGTTGGTTTGTTTTATAGTCTGATTTATCCTCATGTTGGTTTGTTTTATACCTGATTTATCCTCATGTTGGTTTGTTTTATAGCTGATTTATCCTCATGTTGGTTTGTTTTATAGCTGATTTATCCTCATGTTTGTTTGTTTTATAGTCTGATTTATCCTCATGTTGGTTTGTTTTATAGCTGATTTATCCTCATGTTGGTTTGTTTTATAGTCTGATTTATCCTCATGTTGGTTTGTTTTATAGCTGATTTATCCTCATGTTTGTTTGTTTTATAGTCTGATTTATCCTCATGTTGGTTTGTTTTATAGCTGATTTATCCTCATGTTGGTTTGTTTTATAGCTGATTTATCCTCATGTTGGTTTGTTTTATAGTCTGATTTATCCTCATGTTGGTTTGTTTTATAGCTGATTTATCCTCATGTTGGTTTGTTTTATAGCTGATTTATCCTCATGTTGGTTTGTTTTATAGTCTGATTTATCCTCATGTTGGTTTGTTTTATAGTCTGATTTATCCTCATGTTGGTTTGTTTTATAGTCTGATTTATCCTCATGTTGGTTTGTTTTATAGTCTGATTTATCCTCATGTTGGTTTGTTTTATAGTCTGATTTATCCTCATGTTGGTTTGTTTTATAGCTGATTTATCCTCACGTTGGTTTGTTTTATAGTCTGATTTATCCTCATGTTGGTTTGTTTTATAGCTGATTTATCCTCATGTTGGTTTGTTTTATAGTCTGATTTATCCTCATGTTGGTTTGCTTTATAGTCTGATTTATCCTCATGTTTGTTGGTTTTATAGTCTGATTTATCCTCATGTTGGTTTGTTTTATAACTGATTTATCCTCATGTTGGTTTGTTTTATAGTCTGATTTATCCTCATGTTGGTTTGCTTTATAGTCTGATTTATCCTCATGTTGGTTTGTTTTATAGTCTGATTTATCCTCATGTTGGTTTGTTTTATAGTCTGATTTATCCTCATGTTTGTTTGTTTTATAGTCTGATTTATCCTCATGTTTCTTTGTTTTATAGCTGATTTATCCTCATGTTTGTTTGTTTTATAGTCTGATTTATCCTCATGTTGGTTTGTTTTATAGTCTGATTTATCCTCATGTTGGTTTGTTTTATAGTCTGATTTATCCTCATGTTGGTTTGTTTTATAGCTGATTTATCCTCATGTTGGTTTGTTTTATAGTCTGATTTATCCTCATGTTGGTTTGTTTTATAGTCTGATTTATCCTCATGTTGGTTTGTTTTATAGTCTGATTTATCCTCATGTTGGTTTGTTTTATACCTGATTTATCCTCATGTTGGTTTGTTTTATAGCTGATTTATCCTCATGTTGGTTTGTTTTATAGTCTGATTTATCCTCATGTTGGTTTGTTTTATAGTCTGATTTATCCTCATGTTGGTTTGTTTTATAGTCTGATTTATCCTCATGTTGGTTTGTTTTATACCTGATTTATCCTCATGTTGGTTTGTTTTATAGCTGATTTATCCTCATGTTGGTTTGTTTTATAGCTGATTTATCCTCATGTTGGTTTGTTTTATAGCTGATTTATCCTCATGTTGGTTTGTTTTATAGCTGATTTATCCTCATGTTGGTTTGTTTTATAGTCTGATTTATCCTCATGTTGGTTTGTTTTATAGCTGATTTATCCTCATGTTGGTTTGTTTTATAGTCTGATTTATCCTCATGTTGGTTTGTTTTATAGTCTGATTTATCCTCATGTTGGTTTGTTTTATAGTCTGATTTATCCTCATGTTGGTTTGTTTTATAGCTGATTTATCCTCACGTTGGTTTGTTTTATAGTCTGATTTATCCTCATGTTGGTTTGTTTTATAGCTGATTTATCCTCATGTTGGTTTGTTTTATAGTCTGATTTATCCTCATGTTGGTTTGCTTTATAGTCTGATTTATCCTCATGTTTGTTGGTTTTATAGTCTGATTTATCCTCATGTTGGTTTGTTTTATAACTGATTTATCCTCATGTTGGTTTGTTTTATAGTCTGATTTATCCTCATGTTGGTTTGCTTTATAGTCTGATTTATCCTCATGTTGGTTTGTTTTATAGTCTGATTTATCCTCATGTTGGTTTGTTTTATAGTCTGATTTATCCTCATGTTTGTTTGTTTTATAGTCTGATTTATCCTCATGTTTCTTTGTTTTATAGCTGATTTATCCTCATGTTTGTTTGTTTTATAGTCTGATTTATCCTCATGTTGGTTTGTTTTATAGTCTGATTTATCCTCATGTTGGTTTGTTTTATAGCTGATTTATCCTCATGTTGGTTTGTTTTATAGCTGATTTATCCTCATGTTGGTTTGTTTTATAGTCTGATTTATCCTCATGTTGGTTTGTTTTATAGCTGATTTATCCTCATGTTGGTTAGTTTTATAGTCTGATTTATCCTCATGTTGGTTTGTTTTATAGCTGATTTATCCTCATGTTGGTTTGTTTTATAGTCTGATTTATCCTCATGTTTGTTTTATAGCTGATTTATCCTCATGTTGGTTTGTTTTATAGTCTGATTTATCCTCATGTTGGTTTGTTTTATAGCTGATTTATCCTCATGTTGGTTTGTTTTATAGCTGATTTATCCTCATGTTGGTTTGTTTTATAGCTGATTTATCCTCATGTTGGTATGTTTTATTGCCTGATTTATCCTCATGTTGATTTGTTTTATAGTCTGATTTATCCTCATGTTGGTATGTTTTATTGCCTGATTTATCCTCATGTTGGTTTGTTTTATAGCTGATTTATCCTCATGTTGGTTTGTTTTATAGTCTGATTTATCCTCATGTTGGTTCGTTTTATAGTCTGATTTATCCTCCTGTTGGTTTGTTTTATAGTCTGATTTATCCTCATGTTGGTTTGTTTTATAGCTGATTTATCCTCATGTTGGTTTGTTTTATAGTCTGATTTATCCTCATGTTGGTTTGTTTTATAGTCTGATTTATCCTCATGTTGGTTTGTTTTATAGCTGATTTATCCTCATGTTGGTTTGTTTTATAGCTGATTTATCCTCATGTTGGTTTGTTTTATAGCTGATTTATCCTCATGTTGGTTTGTTTTATAGCTGATTTATCCTCATGTTGGTATGTTTTATTGCCTGATTTATCCTCATGTTGGTTTGTTTTATAGCTGATTTATCCTCATGTTGGTTTGTTTTATAGCTGATTTATCCTCATGTTGGTTTGTTTTATAGTCTGATTTATCCTCATGTTGGTTTGTTTTATAGTCTGATTTATCCTCATGTTGGTTTGTTTTATAGTCTGATTTATCCTCATGTTGGTTTGTTTTATAGTCTGATTTATCCTCATGTTGGTTTGTTTTATAGTCTGATTTATCCTCATGTTGGTTTGTTTTATAGCTGATTTATCCTCATGTTGGTTTGTTTTATAGCCTGATTTATCCTCATGTTGGTTTGTTTTATAGCTGATTTATCCTCATGTTGGTTTGTTTTATAGCCTGATTTATCCTCATGTTGGTTTGTTTTATAGCCTGATGTATCGTAATCTTTGTTTGGGATGCAGTGCTGGCCTGAGATTGGTTGGTCTTATTTTTTGTTTAAGGGTTAGTGAGTTTCAGAACCAGCTGCTTCAGGGGACTCTTTTCGGGGTTCAGTTCTTGGGCTTTCAGAGCTTTAAAGTCCAATGTATTTGTTGGGCTTGTATTTAAGTGCATCCAGAAATTTAGAGATCTTTTTTGTACATTTATCAATAATGGAAACCGGCCTAATTCTGCCCTACATGCGTTGTTTGGTGTTTTCAGAATCATTCTACAGAATTCAGCATGTAGGGTTTCTGCTGGATGCTTGTCCCATCTAGTGTAGCTGGAAAGACTGAGTGGACCCCATACCTCACTTCCATATAGCACAATTGGCAGAATTACACTATCAAACAGTTTGCACCAGATGGAGATTGGTACATCAATGTTAAAGAATGTATTTTTAATTGCATATAGAGCTCTGCCAGCTTTTTGTTTTAGGTTATTCACTGCCCTACTGAAACTCCCTGATGCTGTAATAATTAGACCAAGGTAAGTATACTGCATCGTATGCTCTAAGGTGATGCTACCTAGAGTCAACTGGTATCTATTTTCCTGACATCTGGGCTTCTTCTGGAAGATCATTACTTTTGTCTTATGTGTTTGGAGTCAGTGGCGTGCTCAGTCCTCTCTGTAGTTAAGTAATATATTTTTGTTGGGTGCTCTTTGGTCCAAGGTTAGTAGTTTCAGATGAGAAAAAGAGAACAAATCTCTCTGACCAAGGCACTCCGTGTAATTAAAATGTCTTTATTGGAACTTGGAGATATCCAAAAAGGACCTAAAATGCCCACGCGTAGCGGCTCGGGCCTTCTTCAGGGCATGGTTGATTTCATTAACAGCTTGGTTGGTACTGTCCTTATTAGTTTATGAAGTTAGTAATCATATTAAGTAATTTGGATGAATTCAGGATATTGATAAATTTTTCTGCACTGTCTGGAGCCCATCTGTAGGTCTTATTAATTTTGAACAGCTTGCTGGGCTCCTCTATAGGCATTTGAGTCAGGTTAATAGTTTTGAAGAAAATCATAATTTGGTTATGGTCAGAAAGAGGAGTTTGTTGTCTGACAGTGAATGCGTTGAAGGAGGTGGGGTCCATGTCAGTTATTGCATAGTCAACTACACTAGCTCCAAGACCTGAACAACATGTGAACCTTCCCAAAGAGTCTCCTCTGATCCTACCATTAAGTGTGTACAGGCCAGAAGCACGACAGAGGTGCACTAGCTCCTTACCAGCCTTGTTCACAGTACAGTCGAGGGAGCTCCTTTTAATGAGGGTTGGTGAGAGGTACAGGGAATGTTGACCAAACACATGTCTGTTACCCTGAGGGTCAATGGCATCACTCATTGAACCTGTTCTTGCGTTAAAATCTCCGCACAGCAGCACATTTCCCTGGGCCTGGAAAAGGCTTACCTCTTCATGGAGGTTACTCAGGAAATCCTCATCATAATATGGGGATTCAATTGGGGCAGAATATAGAGCACAGAGATAGATATCTTTGTTTGATATGCCAATTTTATTGCTGAGTTTTAGCCAGCAGTGGGATGTTCCCATTTTAATTTTTGAAGTGTGGTTGGCTAAATATCCTCTGTACCAAATCAAAATACCTCCAGAGTCTCGTCCACGATGTACTGAGTTAAGTTTATTTGATGGAATAATTATTTCTTTGTAACCTGAGGGACAGTGGGTGGTTATGTCTTCACGACACCAGGTTTCAGTTAATATGACTATGTCGACATTTTCGATGTTTTTTAAGAAGTCAGGGTCTCTACTCTTCATCCCAGAGGAAGATGAGAAGAGACCCTGGATGTTCCAACAAGAGACAGAAAAAGAACGCCTGAAAAGAAAATATAAAATGAGTCTCTTTTGTGAGACAGAGAATTATCAAGTTACAGTGGAAGAAGACATATATGAAATAGTCTGATAACACTTACCAAATACCTCACTATCGATATAGTGGGCATTATTATACACAACCAGAGCCAATCAACACTCAGGATTTCCCCGTGTAAGTGGTTACCCCATTAAGATCTGATGGCACGTAGAGGTTGTCTTAGATGCTGCCATGCAGGAGTCTGGAGCACAAGGTGTGGAGCATCTCCTTTATCTCTCCCATCTCAGTCTTGGCTGGGGCGGTGGGTGTGGGAGGGGGCTGGGCTACTCCAGCAGCATAGCTTTGTGGCCTGTGCTGTGGGGGACAGGCTCTGTCAAGTGTTGTTGTCTTTTTGTTTTTTGGAGGGGTTGGGTGCACAGGTTTCTTGGACCTGGGGGAAGCAGCACGTAGGTGTGGGTGTGTGTAGGGCTTTTGGCCCAAAGGTGAGTATGGAGTATGGGGCTGGGGGGGAAAGGGGTCCAGGTATTGTGTGCTCTGGGGGGGAAAGGGGGGTATCTGGGGATGTGGGAGGGTTCTGGTCTGTAGTCTCCTACTGGTGGAGGATAAGTGGGTGTGGTTGGGTTGCGGTCCAAAGCAACATCTTTTAGGGTCCTCGCAAAAATCCGCACCCTCTCCTTGTGAAGGTGCAGTCCGTCGTAGAGGTGATGGAGGCTGATGGCTGGATGGTGAGCCAGGTGGACATTGGGAAGAGCAGCGCAGCCTCTGCTGATGTCTGCGTTGATTCCATGGATTATATGGGGTGGGGTGTCACGCCGTGGCAGGAGTGTTGACGCCACCATCCGTGCCTCTGGGAATTCTCCACTCGCTCTCTCTGCCACTCTACGCTGGTGGTGGTGTCAGAGAACCTGGCCTGGGTGAACTCCCTAAACTCGACAAAGTCCATTTCCAGCAGGGCCAGACTCTCCCTCAGTTAGTTGCCTGTCAGTGGCAGAGAGAGAGTGGGAAGGGGGAGGGGGAGGGGCTGCTGCTTGTTGTCTGTCTTTCTCTCTCTGTCACTCTTTCACCCTCTCTGTCTCCCTTTCACTCTCTCACTCGCTCTGTCTCTGTCTCACTCTCTCACTCGCTCTGTCTCTGTCTCACTCACTCTGTCTCTCTTTCACTCTCTCACTCGCTCTGTCTCCCTTTCACTCTGTCTCTCTTTCACTCTCTCACTTGCTCTGTCTCTCTTTCACTCTGTCTCTCTTTCACTCTCTCACTTGCTCTGTCTCTCTTTCACTCTCTCACTTGCTCTGTCTCTCTCACTCTCTTTCACTCTCTCACTCGCTCTGTCTCCCTTTCACTCTGTCTCTCTTTCACTCTCTCACTTGCTCTGTCTCTCTTTCACTCTCTCACTTGCTCTGTCTCTCTCACTCTCTTTCACTCTCTCACTCGCTCTGTCTCTCTCACTCTGTCTCTCTTTCACTCTCTCACTCGCTCTGTCTCTCTTTCACTCTCTCACTCGCTCTGTCTCTGTCTCACTCTGTCTCTCTTTCACTCTCTCACTCGCTCTGTTTCTCTTTCACTCTCTCACTTGCTCTGTCTCTCTTTCACTCTCTCACTCGCTCTGTCTCTCTTTCACTCTCTCACTTGCTCTGTCTCTCTCACTCTTTCACTCTCTCACTCGCTCTGTCTCTCTCACTCTGTCTCTCTTTCACTCTCTCTCTCACTCTGTCTCTCTTTCACTCTCTCACTCGCTCTGTCTCTCTCACTCTGTCTCTCTTTCACTCTCTCACTCGCTCTGTCTCTCTTTCACTCTCTCACTCGCTCTGTCTCTGTCTCACTCGCTCTGTCTCTCTCACTCTGTCACTCGCTCTGTCTCCCTTTCACTCTGTCTCTCTTTCACTCTCTCACTTGCTCTGTCTCTCTTTCACTCTCTCACTTGCTCTGTCTCTCTCACTCTCTTTCACTCTCTCACTTGCTCTGTCTCTCTTTCACTCGCTCGCTCACTCTGTCTCTCTTTCACTCGCTCGCTCTGTCTCTCTCACTCTGTCTCTCTCTCACTCTCTGTCTCTCTTTCACTCTGTCACTCTCTGTCTCTCTTTCACTCTCTCACTCGCTCTGTCTCTCTCTCACTCTCTCACTCGCTCTGTCTCTCTCACTCTCTCTCTCTTTCACTCTGTCGCTCGCTCTGTCTCTTTCACTCTCGCTCGCTCTGTCTCTTTCACTCTCTCACTCGCTCTGTCTCTTTCACTCTCTCACTCGCTCTGTCTCTCTTTCACTCTCTCACTCGCTCTGTCTCTCTCTCACTCTCTCACTCGCTCTCTCACTCTCTGTCTCTTTCACTCTCTGTCTCTCTCACTCTGTCTCTCTCACTCTCTGTCTCTTTCACTCTCTCGCTCGCTCTGTCTCTTTCACTCTCTCACTCGCTCTGTCTCTCTTTCACTCTCTCACTCGCTCTGTCTCTCTCTCACTCTCTCACTCTCTGTCTCTTTCACTCTCTGTCTCTCTCACTCTGTCTCTCTCACTCTCTGTCTCTTTCACTCTCTCTCTCGCTCTGTCTCTCTTTCACTCTCTCACTCGCTCTGTCTCTCTCACTCTGTCTCTCTTTCACTCTCTCACTCGCTCTGTCTCTCTTTCACTCTCTCACTCGCTCTGTCTCTGTCTCACTCGCTCTGTCTCTCTCACTCTGTCACTCGCTCTGTCTCCCTTTCACTCTGTCTCTCTTTCACTCTCTCACTTGCTCTGTCTCTCTTTCACTCTCTCACTTGCTCTGTCTCTCTCACTCTCTTTCACTCTCTCACTTGCTCTGTCTCTCTTTCACTCGCTCGCTCACTCTGTCTCTCTTTCACTCGCTCGCTCTGTCTCTCTCACTCTGTCTCTCTCTCACTCTCTGTCTCTCTTTCACTCTGTCACTCTCTGTCTCTCTTTCACTCTCTCACTCGCTCTGTCTCTCTCTCACTCTCTCACTCGCTCTGTCTCTCTCACTCTCTCTCTCTTTCACTCTGTCGCTCGCTCTGTCTCTTTCACTCTCGCTCGCTCTGTCTCTTTCACTCTCTCACTCGCTCTGTCTCTTTCACTCTCTCACTCGCTCTGTCTCTCTTTCACTCTCTCACTCGCTCTGTCTCTCTCTCACTCGCTCTCTCACTCTCTGTCTCTTTCACTCTCTGTCTCTCTCACTCTGTCTCTCTCACTCTGTCTCTTTCACTCTCTCGCTCGCTCTGTCTCTTTCACTCTCTCACTCGCTCTGTCTCTCTTTCACTCTCTCACTCGCTCTGTCTCTCTCTCACTCTCTCACTCTCTGTCTCTCTCACTCTCTGTCTCTCTCACTCTGTCTCTCTCACTCTCTGTCTCTTTCACTCTCTCGCTCGCTCTGTCTCTTTCACTCTCTCACTCGCTCTGTCTCTCTTTCACTCTCTCACTCGCTCTGTCTCTCTCTCACTCTCTCACTCGCTCTGTCTCTCTCACTCTCTCTCTCTTTCACTCTGTCGCTCGCTCTGTCTCTTTCACTCTCGCTCGCTCTGTCTCTTTCACTCTCTCACTCGCTCTGTCTCTTTCACTCTCTCACTCGCTCTGTCTCTCTTTCACTCTCTCACTCGCTCTGTCTCTCTCTCACTCTCCCACTCGCTCTGTCTCTCTCACTCTCTGTCTCTCTTTCACTCTCACTCGCTCTGTCTCTCTCTCACTCGCTCTGTCTCTCTCACTCTGTCTCTCTTTCACTCTCTCACTCGCTCTGTCTCCCTTTCACTCTCTCGCTCGCTCTGTCTCCCTTTCACTCTCTCGCTCGCTCTGTCTCTCTTTCACTCTCTCACTTGCTCTGTCTCTCTTTCACTCTCTCACTTGCTCTGTCTCTCACTCTCTGTCTCTCTTTCACTTGCTCTGTCTCTCTCACTCTGTCTCTCTTTCACTCTCTCACTTGCTCTGTCTCTGTTTCACTCTCACTTGCTCTGTCTCTGTTTCACTCTCACTTGCTCTGTCTGTTTCACTCTGTCTTTCACTCTGTCTCTCTTTCACTCAATTCAATTCAATATGTGCTTTATTGGCATGACATGTGTACATATTGTGTACATATTGCCAAAGCATGTAAAACAACAACACAACACAACAATGATAATAATAATAACAGCAACAACAACAATGATTATGATATTAAACAACAACAGTAGCAATAGATGCCGTCCCCCACTGTCTCTCAGGTTGTGGCAGGAAAATATAAATCTTGCTGCAATGCTCGCCGCTGGCCTCCTCCCAGGACCACCCACAGTTTACCTGCAGCCTCCATTTCCTGCTACTCTGGAGTCACGTGTTCCAGCTCCTGGACAAAAGCCCGGCGCTGTTTTTCACGTGTCACATTTAAGGAGGAAGTGTCCCTCTGTCTCCACCTCATCTGTCATGCACTGACCACATGTTCGATGCTCTTTTGGCAACCACGTCTTTTTGTGTCTCCCCTTTTCAATGGCTAGACTGTGGTCACTGAGCCTGTATTTGGTGAGGGTCTGTCGCTGCTTCCTGTCTCTGACAGTTAAGACGTGTTCTTCCAAATCATAGTTTGTTTTTAGGGCCCGATAGACTTCTAGTTTGTTTTGAGTTTTGATTTCAGCTCTCTTCCACTCTCTCTGTTTCTCTTTCACTCTCTCGCTCCTTCTGTGGTTAGCCCACTCTCATTCCATGGTATTGGAAATGGATGCTTTGCAGAAGTAGTGATAAATGATGCACAAGGTACCTTCGACATGTGCATGAAATGCACCGCGTTAGCCGCTAGCTACCTTTAACCTAAACCACTGCCTCACCTGTGTGTCGTTAATGTCCATAAGTCGGGTGGAGGTTTAACATTGGAGTCTACAGAACATCTGGCATGTCTCCTACAGATCATAGCTTGCCCATCATCAACCCTTTCTCCAGAGTGTTGGGATATGACGCTGTGGGATGGGAATGTGTTGCTATCTCATCTTCCTGGCCGAAAGATTCAGTTTCCAACTGGTTTTCATTATTTCCTGTGAGGTGGTCATCGCTCTGTCTTGATGATCCTGTTCTGGCAGAAATGCTAATCAATTGTCCTCCCTCTCTTTCACCTGAGGACCATCTCTATCTTTACCTCAGCCCCTCCATAAACCTCACCATCTGTTTTAGCATGCTAACAGTAGCACTACCGTCCCATCCCCGTGTCGGAGATGGCACCGAGGGACCTGCTGTGAATATTTCATCATCACATGGCTCCATCTAATTAGGTCAGAGAGAGCAGCTCATTCCCATGGCAACTGGAGCGCACCAACCACGCTGGTGTGGTGGCGTGAGAGAGCGATGCAGTGAAAATGACGGTGTTGGTGAGCACAGGTGTGTTTGAGCGGAAGATGTAGGGAGGAAGAGAGGCAAGAGAGTAGCACGTGGCTATCATGGATTCCATCCTCACACTGTGGCTAATAGCTCAAAATGAGTTGCACAGCATGCAGTGGGGAATAGCTGGTGAAGACAATGAAAGTTGCATTCCTGTTCAATGATTGCACCCAAATAGGAAAATCAATCAAAACGTTCCTTCAGAACAAATATGACCTGGATTTTTTTTCCTTGGCAGCCATTTTAAGAAGCATTTAGATTGTCTATTTCATTTTGATTTTTGATTTTGAATTACTTTATTAATCCCCGTGGGGAAATTACACTCTGCATTTAAGCCATCCTAGCTGTGTAGCTAGAAGCAGTGGGCAGCCACCATGCAGCACCCGGGGAGCAACTCCAGTTCGTCTTGCCATGCCTCGGTCAGGGGCACAGACAGGAGTATTAACCCTAACATGCATGTCTTTTTGATGGTCGGGGGAACCGGAGAACCCAGAGAAACCCCACCACAGACACGGGGAGAACATGCAAACTCCACACAGAGGACGACCTGGGATGACCCCCAGAGGTGGACAACCCAGGACCTTCTTGCTGTGAGGCAACAGCACTAACCACTGGGCCACCATTTCATGAAGAAACTTCATTTTTTAAGGTAAAGACAGTTGGTTAAACAGGGTGAAAAGCCATCGGAAGACATGACGTAACCGTCTTTCATTTGGATTCCCTACCACCCGTCCAGACCAGTGATGTCTCCGATCAGCACAGTTCTCTGGTAAGCCATCATAAAGTGCAGTTTCTTCACATGTTTTTTTCTCTTTCCTTAAGGTCGTTGGCTTATTAAATCTCGGGCTATTCAGGGGTTAATTAGTAGTCAGATGACATGTTTGACTTCTTCTGGGCTGGGATGTCCAGCCGGGCCCGTCGCCATCGGAGCTATAGATTTGCATTTGTTTAGCAGCGACGGTCGTTAAAAACCTGCGGCTACCCCAGTTGGACCTTTGTGAAAACTGCAACGCGTTCCAGAAAGACCAACCAGGTGAGCGATGAGGAACAGAAGGAATAGCACAGTCATCCCGTATGTTTCTGGGGTCTCCGAGAAACTCGGGAGAATTTTCAACAAACACCACATCCCGGTATACTTCAAACCCAGCAACACACTCCCATAACGACTGGTTCATCCCAAAGACCGTGTACCACACACCCGGAAAAGCAATCTGGTGTATCCCGTACAATGCAATGAGGACTGCACTGACCTATACATAGGAGAAACCAAACAACCACTACACAAACGGATGGCCCAACACAGAAGGCCACACTCCTCAGGACAAGACTCAGCAGTCTATCTACACCTCAAGGAGAAGACACACTCCTTCCAGGACAGCAACATCCACATTTTGGACAGAGAAGATAGATGGTTTGAAAGAGGGGTGAAGGAAACCATCTATGAGAAACTGGAAAAACCATCCCTCAACAGAGGAGGAGGTCTGCGACACCACCTATCTCCCACTTACAATGCCGTCCTTTCATCTCTACCCAGGAGACTCAAGAAGCCTAGCCTCCAAGAACAACAGTCGGTCACTAACGGCTCCAACCACTCTCATGACCACTGAACAATGAAGTCGAGACTAACACCCCCAACCACCGTCGCTGCTAAACAAATGCAAATCAATAGCTCCGATGGCGACGGGCGCGGCTGGACATCGGAGCGCAGGAGAGCCACGCATATCAACAGCTCCGATAACGACTCCTAGAGGATAAATACTGAGTCTCATCAGCAGCCAGTCAGACTAGCTTGGTCTAGTCAGAAAGGCACGAACTGAGGAAGCCTCTTGGATGAGAGGCGACACGTCTTCACGGATAAATACCAAGTCCAGTTGCACTTGATTCAACTCCTTTGGACTCCTATGAACAGTATGTAAATCCTTTACTTCACAGATACCAAGGGGCCAAACACTCCCATCACATCTAACATCATCTAAGTGTCTCGCCGTGGTGACAGCAGCTGTAGAGATGTCCATGTGACGCCCTAACACAGCAGAGAGTGACTTGATCTCCTCCTGAGCGGCATATATACCGTACGAGGGTATCAGTATGCCAACTGTGTGCTGAGCAGTTGATCGGGCACGTTTAGCTTTGCGATGGAGTGATGATAATTCTGATACTGATGTCTGTCTGATTAAGGGAACCAGAAATGCAAAGTAACGCTGACTGTGGGCTTCTTCAGGAAACTGCTGTAAGCCTGATCACCACAAATGAGACCTTTTCAGGCAGTATGGGTTGCTTACTGAATGTTCTCTTCACTGTCCTTTTACAACGAGTAGTGTCTGCGGTAATTTCATAACTGGGGTCCTGTACACACAAAGAAACACCAGTTAGGGCATGCATATGCAGAGTAGGCCAACTGGCCAAGTAAATGAAGTGAATGACTTAGAAAATATAGGCCTAGAGCAATCCTACATAGCCAAACCTAAAAATGTCAACTGTATTTGTAAATTGCACGGGCCTGAATACACCCCAGCTACAGTGCGATAGGTGTATTCTGCTTCAGCCATAGGCTTACATCCCATATGGTTACTGCAGTCAGCAGGCACAGCCAGAAACTCTACACGATATCGAAGCATTGCATTTACCACCGTTTCGCATTGGCTCCCTCCCATAATACTGCGTAGTTCGACTCACGTGGCCTGTAACCTTTACTGACTCAGACAAGGCGAATGAGATTAAATGTACCTCACTATCGGGTAGATCAGCCCTGAGACATAACATACTGAGGAGGTGTCAGACAGGTTAATATCGAACGCCCTGAAGTCTGCTGCAGACAACGGTACTGGAACTACCATAGGTGATTGAGACCACGCAAGTATAGGTCTCCTATAGGTATCAAAGCGTCTTACACACATTAGAGGGGTTTCAACAGTCTGGGTGGCTACTGTGATGTTAGCAATATCTTTACATATCGGTGATTGATGCCCTGGTGGCCAGTCTGCCTCTATATGGCATGTGGGATTTCCATCTTTTTGGCACCAGACTACGGAATGTTTCAAGCCCTCAGCTGTAAGTCGGTCTGTGACCAGCGCTTTACAATAGTCTGTTTGTTCCACATGTAGTGACACGATAGTGATTGTCGCTTATCCATGACCAATAAACTTCACCTCGCTGACCAGGATAAACTGTAAGCTGTTGGTTCAGTGGTTAGTAAACAGCTATCTCTATCACACATAGCTCTCCTGCACAGAAAGACACTGATCCCCTGTCATCTGTCCACTGCATGCTGTGTCAGACTGTACGGGGCAGGCAGAGGGCTGCTGTGTTATTGGTCCATGTGGAAAGGCAACGTTGGTTGTTATCCTACCTCTAAAATGGATATGGTGAGCCATGTTTTTTTCAGTGGGCTATTGCCATGCTTTACTCAAGTAGCTCTTGCCTGGATGATTTAGTTGGGGGACTAGATCCCAATTCTGAATGTTATTACATTTATAGAAATTAGATTGTGTTTTCCCAACAAGTCCATCATGAAATCAATAAGTGATACAGATGAGAGTAGCATCAACATTCATAGAGCTGTTGGGCATGTTCTGACAACTCTGAAGAATACCAGATGAACAAAAACATCACAAGTGAAGCACAGCAGCCTCCAATCTCACAGCTCGTGAGGAGCTGTGGAGGGAAGTACAGCGCGACCCATCCACGACAGAAAGCTATCACCACTGGGATGCTCTGACTTGCCAATCGATTGCACGTTGCCCCTGTCTTGTGGAAAACAACGTTTTTATCACTTGCTGTCAGTGGCTGATCATAAGTAAAACTCAGTGTGTCGCAGAACACTGACGTTGAAAACAGAGAACCCTGCTGCAGAGAGGCTACAACTGAAAACTCAGCTGACCAACAAAGACATCTTTCAGTCAGGGGACATTTGGTCTGCCTGAAAGTTGAAGGACTTCTTTTGGGTTACTGTGCACTATATTGGGGAGGAAGGAGAGAGGATACAGCTGAAGCCTAATCTCTTGGCCTGTGAACATTTCAAAGGGCCACACGCAGCTGAGAGCATTTGTGAAGAATTTGAAGCCATGTGTGATGGGTCCATCCATCCATCCATCCATCCATCCATCCATCCATCCATCCATCCATCCATCCATACCCAAACCACTTATCCTGCTCTCAGGGTCGCGGGGATGTAATGGGGACAACATTAAAACAAATTGGACTGTATCATCAGTGACAATGCTGCCAATATGAGAAAAGCCTTCACGGTGTGCTTCCCCATTGAACAAGAAGATGAAAGACATGATGAAGACCACCTGGATGACCCAGAGCTCTGAAATGACCTAGCGCTGGTAGACCAAGACACAGTAAATGCTGCAATAGCAAAAATGCAGCGCTTGAAGTTTTTCACTCATACTCTCCAGCTGGCGGTGGGGGCGGCTTCAAAGAAATAAAAGTAGTGAGCCCTGTGCTTTCAAAGCTATCAAAAATCAGTACACTGCTGCACACAAGCACATCATTCAAAGATGTGTTGAGGCAGAATTTGGAGAGAGAAGCATCCCTGCTGCAGTCAACACAAGATGGGACTCTACACAGACAAGTGAAAGCCGTTCTCCAATGTGATCATCTACAGCTCTCTGAGGTTGTTGAAAAGGCCGGACAGAGGAAGTTGTTCATAGTACGGGAGTGGAATCAGATGAAGGGGTGAGTTGGTGGATGTCCTGAAGCCATGGTGTGTGTGTGTGTGTGTGTGTGTGTGTGTGTGTGTGTGTGTGTGTGTGTGTGTGTGTGTGTGTGTGTGTGTGTGTGTGTGTGTGTGTGTGTGTGTGTCGGCCCTGTGTGATGGGCTGGCGGCCTGTCCAGGATGTCTCCCCGCCTGCTGCCCAGTGACTGCTGGGATAGGCTCCAGCATCTCCGCGACCCTGAGAGCAGGATAAGCGGTTTGGAAAATGGATGGCTGAGTGGATTATTATTATTATTATTATTATTATTATTATTATTATTAGATGTTGAAGTGACTTAGCAACATGAGGCTCATGATGAAGAGCAAGAGTGAGAGGACCATCCGCAAGAGGAAGGGCTGTGTGCCACATACCGTAAGAAGCAGAAATGGATGTTGTGACCACTCCAGCAGTACAGCTACATCACTGCTTTCGCATATCTGAAGGACAGAATTCCCTCTTGTTCTGGGCAGTGAACATGAAGGCTCTCCCATCACTGTTCCGAGTAGCCATGAGGATACTGGCAGGCCTGCCTCCGGTGCTCCAGTGGACTGTGTTTTTAGCCATGGTGGCATCATACTGTGGCCTCATCGTGCACAAATGACTGATGGACTTTTGTCCAGTTTGATCTTTTGCAAATGAAGTGCATGGCAGCCGGGCTCTAAGATAACAGGGAAAAAAAGCACATTCTCAAACAAAACAAACACACACACAGTGTCCATAACCAGGCTTTGTCAACCGTGTCATGGGTCTGCATGGTTTTTCTCAGACCTTAAGGCAATGCTCAAATTCTAGGCCTAAGTGAAGCTCAGTAGTAGTTATTTTGATGTGACTTTTAATACATAATTGTAACTTTAAGTGGTAGAGTCTTTTTGGACACCTGGGGTATCTGTGGGGAGAGGGGGACAGAACATGGCTGCTTCTTTGTTTACGCTTTTTGTTGCGTTCAGGTGCCCTTGTTTCATAAAAAAAGTTGTTTTTTGCTTGATATTGTCTTTCTCACAGCTACCTGTGTATTTCTATGGCAATATAAAATGTATATGGGAAGTACAAAATACAAATTTTAAAATCATTCATGATTTGCACATTTATTAGATCTATGAATTTGTTGTTAAAATTTTAAATGGTTTAAATTTGGTAAAGAGCACATTATTACTTGATTAGGACTTGAAGCTCAAAGTTTATGATTTGGGACTTGACTTTGTACTTGTCAGTCTTAGACTTGGACTAAGACTGTTTTTATCGTCATTTCCGCACATGCATGTCTTATGCATACAGAGGAATGAGATTGCCTTTCACATGGACCACAGTGCCACATAAAAAATAATGCATAATAAATATTAAAAACAAAAAAAACAACTAAAAGCAAAAAGTACTTCACAAATTTAAACATCACAAGCACACATGACATGGATAGTGAGTTTCCAGGAGTAGTGTTGCAGGTCGGTGTGTTTAGAGTGACAGTGCAGTTTGTTGTGCACAAGGAAGAAGCTGAAAAAGTCATTGTGTGGAAGGTCTGAGTGTTCAGGCTGTTGAGGAACCTCACAGCCTGAGGAATGAAAAGCACAGAGGCTCTGGTACCTCTGCCTGAGGGTTGGAGGGTAAAGTGGCTGTGGGAAGGGTGGGTGGTGTTGTTCATGATGCTGAGAGCCTTCCAGATGCACCCTATTTCGTAGATGGCCTGGATGGATGGGAGACCACTTCTTATGATCTTTCCAGCTGTCTTCACACTTCACTGTAGGGACCTGCGGTTGGAGGCCTTGCAGTTCCCATGCCAGACAGTGATACATCTGATCAGAATGCTCTCTATGGTGCCTCTGTAGAATGTGGTGAGGATGGGTGGGGGGAGATTCGCCTTCTTCAGACACCACAGGAAGTGGAGAGGCTACTGAGCCTTCTTGGAGAGCATAGTGACATGTGAGAACCAGGAGAGGTCCTCTGTGATGTGCACTCCCAGGAATTTAGTGCTGCTGACTCTCTCCATGTCTGTACCATCGATGGGCAGGGGGGTATGGTGGGTGCTGGTTTTTCTGAAGTCGATGATTACCTCCTTAGTTTTCCCTGTGTTTAGGGAAAGGTTATTGATTTTGCACCATGCCACCAGTTAGTCCACCTCTGCCCTGTATGGTGTTCAATATTTTTGCTGATGAGACCTACCACTGTAGTGTCATCAGCAAACGTTATGATGAGGTTGTAGGTGGATGATGCTGCGCAGTCGTGAGTCAGCAGGGTAAACATGCGTGGACTTCAGCACCCAGCCCTGTGGAGCACCGGTGCTCAGTATGATGGTCTTCACTCGGGACTTGAATGCCAAGACTTAAAACTTACTTGTGACTTGCAAAACAATGACTTACTCACCTCTGGCAGCTGATATGTGGTCCTAGAGCTGGGGGGCTGGGGGGCTGGGGGTTGTGAGCAGATAAAGATTGTCTGAAACTACTTTCGCTCCGTTAATGTTTGGGTGGATACCATCTTTCTCTCAAACAGTTCTCTATGTCCTCAGAATAAGTTGAAGTTTTCAATACAATTCAACCCTTTCACACTGCAGGTGTTGAACAGTCATGCGTTTAGTCCAAGTAAGCATGAAAACATATGGCTCCCTTGGGCTTGAGTGGTCAACTAATATAGGTTTGAATTTTTAGGTTCCCCATGTGTTAAAAAGTTCCAGAAGGGCCTTTATTAAATGTAAAATTTCCCCAACATGCACAATGAGCCGATTTATGGACTGATGGTCGGCCAGTAGTTTTAACAGTCTTTTATTTAAATCCAACACTGTGGCACCGGGAAAACAAATTACAGCAGCTCTTCCACTGGCTCTTCTAATGGGCTGGGCTGTCTTTCAGTTACAGTGCAGCATTGCTGCTTAGGGCTCGAGATTCATTAGTGGCTGAAATCTGTTCCGTAGTTTGATTGGGCAGTTCGCAGGATTTGCCAGATGCCTTACATGAGTGGAAGACACTAGTGCTGGAGATTGTGATACCAACAGGGAGGAGGAAAATGATAAACAGCAGTGGCCCCAACAGCAAACCCTGTGGAACTCCATGAGAAACTATCAAACTTTCTGACCAGTAATTCTGAATTTGTACAAAATGTGTACTGCCTGTAAAGTAGGATGCAAACCACTGATATACAGTGCCCCCAACTTCAATGCTAGCCAGATGATTCATGAGGAGCTGATGGGATATAGTATCAAAGGCTGTGGTGAAGTCAAGGAGGATGATAGAGAGTAGATCGGAGTCAACTGCATGAAGGAGATCATTAGTGATCTTAACCAAGGCTGCTTCTGTGCTATGTTTGGGGCAAAAGCCAGGTTGGAATTGTTCAAAGAGACTGTTGTTATCAAGGTAGATATGGAGTTGAGATGCAACTACCCTCTCAAGGATTTTGGAAATTAATGGTAAATTGGAAATAGGCTGGTAGTTGTTCTGGTCAGTAGAATCTAAATTAAGTATTTTTGGAGTTGGTCTGACCATGGAAACTTTCAGTGAAGGGGGAGCTGTACCAGCAGACGGAGAGGAGTTGATGGAGGTTATTAAGGAGATGATAGAGGGCAGGCATGCTTTAACTAGGGTTGTAGGAATTGGATCCAGGTGATATGTAGAGGGGCTAGAATTAGTAATAAGTTCAGAAATGTGATTTTCAGTTGGAAGACTGAAGTCACATAGGACAGTGGATGGGGACAGTTTACCACCAGCTTCAGTTTGCTGGTGGTAAGTCAGTCTGTGTGATATGAGCAGAGGCTGGCTGCTCATGAATGGTAGCAATTTTGGTGTTGAAAAACTTAAAAAAAACCACATTGTTCATTAGAAAGGTTACTGTTTGTATTGGTTTCAGGTGGTTTGAGTAACCTTTTAACTGTGGAAAAGAGAGTTCCAGTATTCCCTTCAACTGTACCGATGATTTTGGCATAATAGGGTGTTTTAGCTGTTGAAAGAGCGTTTTTGTAATGGAGTATATGATCTGAATACATTTGTCTGTGAACAGCAAGTCCAGTCTTGGTGCAAAGCCTCTCCGACCTGTAGCCTTGAGCTGATGTAGTTCAGGTGTGTACCAGGGAGCAGTATGGGCAAATGAGAAAACCCTTGCTCTCAGGGGGGCTTAAGTATCAAGTGCAGATGATAAATTATTATTATTATTCAATTCAATTTATTGTCATTAAAAACAATGTGCAGGCACATGTTAAAAATGAAATGAGAGCTGTGGCTTCACCAAACAGTGCAAGACAGACACAGATAAACACAGCAAACACAATATAATATATACATACATGAAGACCAAAAACTAAAATAAGTTAAAAAAGAGCTGTAGTACAAAATATTTGAAAATATCTACAGACATTCAGTGGGTAGCCAGGTTCAGGTGGGCAACAGCTTGTGGAAAGAAGCTGATTTTGAGCCTGGTAGTGTGGGCTCTGAGGCTCCTGTAGCGCCTCCCAGAGCGCAGGGGGGAGAACAGTCCATGGTTGGGGTGGGTGGGATCTCTGCTGATGCTCAGACCCCTTCGAAGGCAGTGTTTATGATAAATGTCTTTTATGGCTGGGAGCTGGGTACCGGTGATATGCTGGGCCGCCTTGACGACCCGCTGCAGAGCTTTCTGGTCTACTGAGGTGCAGTTGCCGTACCACACTGAGATGCAGATGGTCAGGATGCTCTCTATGGTGCAGTGGTAGAAGTTGGTGAGAATTTTGGGGGATTATTGTAGTAGTCCATAAGATCAGGGAGTGAGGAGGTGGGAGCAGGAATGGTGTTCGAGGTAATTAAACTGCTGAGATCATATGAATTTACATAGCTAATGTTGCGGTATGATATGGTATGATGCACCCTTGATTCACTGAGCAGTAGGTTGGTGTTGAATAACAGCTTTATGGTCAGAGATAGGTAGTTCAGTAAAGGTGATATTATATGGTGTGATGCCGGAACAGCAAACTAAGTCCAGGATATGACCCTTGGTGTGGGTTGTAATGTTGACCTATTGCCTTAGATCAAAGCAATCTAACATTCCTTTAAGATCTTGAGTGAACATATTTTCAGTGTTATCAGAATGAACATTATAATCCCCCATTAGGATTATATTCAGAGACATTGCAGTAAGGTGCTTCACACTGTGGGGAGTTCAGTGATCAAATATTTGATGCCTTAGGAGGTCAGTACAGAGCAGCAACAGTGAGGTCCATAGAGCTTCACAGCCAGCAGCTCAAAGGAAGATTGATCCGGTAGAGGTGTTGGTTTTGTACCATCTCGATAGAGCAGCACAAGGCCGCCTCCTCTGCCCGAAGGCCGAGGTTTCCATATGTAAACATCCTGGTGGAGTTGCTGAATTCATCTGTAGAAAGTCGTTGTGTGACTGCCAGGTTTCTGTGAGACATAAACAGTCGTTTGTGCTCTGTGATGACGTCATTGACCAGAGGGGCTTTGCTGGGGGTAGATCGGATATTGTGGAGGGCAAAGTTATGACAGGTCGTGTGCGTATAAACAGCTGATTTAGGTAGCACACTGGTCTACATGCCGGTCATGTCGTAATATGTGGTGTGCATGAGAGGCCTGTTTCAGCTCAAAGTTTTATTTTATGAAAATCCTAACATGTACATATATGTACATACCAGATATGGCGTCATGGCAACCTGGTTAACACACTGAACATGCCTGTAACAGCTCCTTTCCTTTAGCTCTGGAACATAAATGTATTCAAATGCTCAATGTCACAATGTCCTCCAACACGTCTTCCAGTGTTGCCATATGGTAGTAAGACCTCAGCAGTGCTTGATTTAGGGGTTTCGGGTCAATGCAGTCTTATTTTTTCTGGTTATGCAAGAGTCACCATATTCCTTATCCACGCAGTAGCCTCGGTCACCGGTGTGATGTTGCTAACTGTGATGTGTTTGTCTAGTTCTTCCTTGACTATTGTCCTCAAAGCTACAGGAACCTTTCGAGCTGCGCATTGTACTGGAGTTACATTAGGGTCCAGCTCAAAGTGTATTTCACCTGGGACTGACTCAATTGGGTCATTAAAGACATCACTGTAGCCTTTTAACAGCTGCTCTTTTGTAAGAGGCCCACCCTGACTTGCTTCTACTTTATTCAGCTCATCTGGGATTGTGAAGCTCATGAGGCCCAGACGTTCGCATGTGGCCCCGGAGAGGAGAGGCTCTTGCTTGGTTTCAAAGATCTCAAAGACGAGGCTATGCTTTACTCCTCGAATGACACAATCTGTGTGGTATCTCCTTTGTGGTGGCGTAATTTGCCCGGAATACAGTTCCAGCTTGGTTGTGCTCGGGTGTAACGCTGTTCCGGATGACAGCTTCTCTCTGATCTTGCTGCTCATAACATTGCAAGTGGTGCCGGTATCTATCTGACATGCCTGCCTTTTCTTATTCAGACGCAGGTGCACAAACCATTTGAGTCCCTGGGATTTCACAGTGCTAATGCATTCAGTGGCTAGGAACAGTCTATCATCAGTATCTGAGTCCCCTTCCCCTTGTTCAACATCTTCAAGCACATTCACTTTTTCCATTTTGTAGGACTTGCTTCTAGCCTGACATACTTTGGCAAAGTGATTTGAAAGGCCGCATGCTCAGCATGTCTTACCAGAGGCTGGGCATTGCTCTCTGCCCCGCTTGTGACTGTTTCCCCAATATTTACTGGTCCAGTGTGGGCCTCTCCCCACCATTTTGCCTTGAGTTTTGTCCACGGCATTCACACTGTCTGTGTGCACTTGTGGGCCCTATTGTGTTTAGAAATCACGTCAGGACACAGCGCTGTCGCTCGACACAACCTCTGCATTGCATTCTTTATTTTGACTGTCCCAGCGTCACAGGCAGACCCGATCAAACAACCTAGAGCCCGCAGGCATCACCAATCGATCCCAGCACAATAGAACAGCGCCAAATCAAATGCAGCACTGTCGATGTGTGCAGACATAACACCCCCCCCCCCAGTATTTCAAACATGAAAGGTTGACACAAAGTCCTCTAGGTGGCCAGGGCGTAAACGTGTGCGAACAGGTCGCGTGGCGGCCTGAGGCTGGGCAGGCCGAGGTGGGGAGGGAGAAGGCAGGGGAAGCTGAGGCCCAGGAATGTCTGGGGCCCGTGTAGGAGCTGCATGAAGCCCCGGGGCGTCTCGCCATGCTGAGGGAATGGCCAAGGTTGTGTCACCAGCTGTGTGTGGCGGAGCTGACACCTTCCGTAGACGACTGGAATGCCACCGAGTGCCATCGCTGAGGAGGTAAGTGGCTGGGCCCAGCTGACGGGTGACTTGGAGAGGAGAGGACCAGTATGAAGCCATTTTACTGTCCATGTGGGGCCTGTGGACCCTGACCCAGTCTGACACATTGGTATCTGGCACCCTGGTTCGTTTTGACTGGTCAAACCGTTGCTTCATCCGTGTCTGACCACCTCCGCCAGTACACCAGCGGTGCAGCCTCGGGGGTTTGTGGCCTGTCCCAGATGTGGACAGCAGCGCTGTCAGGGCCTTTGACTTATTCCGGTCACCATACCAGTACACCAGTTCACCAGGTCGAATGGCGGGAAGCACGGCCACACGACCAGAGGGCACCTTTGACTTCATACTGTACGGATGGTTGGTGACACGCTCCGAGTGTTGTTTCAGGATGAGGTCCTGATCGACCACAGGCAACTGCGTATGGGAGAACTGGTCATGCTGAAGCAGCATTTCATGGGCAGACAATTCACGCGACCTAACACGACTGTTCAGGTTGGCCGTAGTGAGAGAGAGTAACAGGGGAATAACAGCCCTACAGTTAGGCTCGAGACGAAGAATCTCCCCCTGAATCTCTTGAACAGCCTTCTCCGCCACTGGGTCCTTATTGACAGCCTTGGCGTTGCCCACCTCAACAACTAGTCTGTGCA
Source organism: Lampris incognitus (assembly GCF_029633865.1). Taxonomy (NCBI): domain Eukaryota; kingdom Metazoa; phylum Chordata; class Actinopteri; order Lampriformes; family Lampridae; genus Lampris; species Lampris incognitus. Next base: position 1,105,873 of record NC_079211.1, on the reverse strand, counting down.
TAGCGAGGGCCCCATCTGCTGCCAATGCAGCAAAACCAGGGGCAGGGTCAGTCCTGATCACAGCAAAGGGGCCGTCGAGAGGGCACAGACCCACACATAAGTGGGTTAAAGCGTCGCTGAGAGTGTCTCTGCGCTCGTCGTTGATGAGACTCCGTCTGAGGTCAGACCACTCTGCCTTTATGGCAAGCCAGGCCGACCTGTTGGTGAAGGGCAGAGGTAGGACAGGTCCCATGTTCACCCTGGCCTGGAACGGACCCACAGCGCCGTTATATCCTTCAAAGTGGGGATCAAACACTACATCAAACTCTCTATGCAGGGCGCAGAACTCATCTCTGATGTCAGCAGGCATGATGTTACCAGGGTCCAGAGTGACAAGGTCAGAGGACAAGACTGACATGGTCGTCGGGGCCGGTTTGGGGGGATCAGCTGGCACGGCGGCGTCACTGAGTGACGGGACATATGTGGCGCAGACCTGGCATAGGTGGTGGCTTTTCTGGACCAGCCGTGGCTCGCCAGTGAGATTTGGGACACGGATCTTCCTGGACACATCCCGTAGCAAAGTTGGGCAGGCCACTGCTGTGTGTCAGACTGGTCACATGAGGCATCGACGTGTGGTTCAACAGCCAGCTCACTGTCCACATTGCACAGCTCAGGAGGCAGCTCGAGCTCGATGTACTCCCCTGGCCACACAGTAGGTTTATCCGGGGCACGTGCCGTATGGCATGCCTGTCCATCGGTGTTTGGAGGGTGCCGTAGCGGTACTATATATCCTCGCCCAAGCAGATGTGGTGTTTGGCTGGTCTGATGGAGACGTCGTTCTTTTCCATAAAGGGAATTCCAGCCAGGATGTCCGAGTCGAGATTCTCAACGACGAGGCCCTCAAAATAGAGGTCATGGCCATCTCTCTGGAAGTGTGTCCGTGTTGGTTGCTATAGTTACCAAGCCTCCCTTCCAGTCTGCCTGCGTTGCAGTCTCTGTTGTCCTTCCTGTTTTAACTAAATGGCTGCTGCCGCACGTTACCATCTGCGTTGTGTGATTCATTGATGTCGTCTCTCATTACTGGCGTTACATGATGCCCAACCATGTACTGCAGTACATCCACAGAGAAAGCAGCCATCCGCCCTCCATCTGGAAAAATACCCCAGTGAGCATAAACAAGAGACTCTCATGTTTATCATCCAGCGAAGCCATCTTTACCGAACCCCCCCACCCCCCCCACACACACACACACACACAGACACACACACACACACCAGGAAGCCTGACAAACATGTGGATATGATCTCGGACTTAAGTCCAATCCACCACCAATTAGCGACAGCCAGCAACCTCAACAAAAAAAGCGCAGCAGAAGGCGGAACATCACCAGGTATAATCCCCCCTACAGCGACACCGTGTGGCCTCTAATATTGGAAAACTATTTTTCAAGCTTTTGGATGAGTGCTTTACCCCAGACCACCAATTGAGGAAAATATTCAACAGAAACACGTCAAAATGAGCTACAGCTGCGTGCCAGATGTTCAGCAGGATATTTCATCCCACAACACAAACCTCATGGCCAAGACACACACCCCCTCACCACAACCAAACACCTCCAACTGCAACTGTCGTGTTAAGGCATTATGTCCTCTTGAGGGAAAATGCCAGACAGAGGGAGTCATCTACCAGGCATCGGTGACAAGAGAAGACAACTGCAATGTGGACACTTATGTGGGACTAACAGAGGGCCCTTTTAAAACGAGGGTTAACGCCCATATGAGTAGCTTCAGACATGAACATGCGAGACATGCAACAGCCTTAAGCCGCCACTTTTGGTCATTGGTAGACAAGAATATCAGTTACTCTGTCTCATGGAAACCCCTTAGAAAGAGTAGTGCACATTCAGTTAGGGGTAAAAGATGTGACCTGTGCTTGGCAGAAAAGTATTTTATTATTTGCAGACCTGATATGTCCACCTTGAATAATGGAGAGGAATTGGCCACCAGCTGTAGACACCGAAAAATATCTCCTTTGTAACTACAAGTAAAATATCTTTATTATCCCCCCCCCATTAGATGATACACACGTGACATTAATTAGTTTTTTACATTTTTTTTAATATTTTAACTACCTGTCCTTCCAACTGTGCCCCAACACCACCCCACTATATGATTCACATAAGTTACCTTGTTATATTTCTAATGTAGGCCATTTCACAATCTTATGGGACATGCCAAAACAGACAGACCGTGAGATAAAGGCCAACAGACCAGACATCATCATCAAGAACAAAAGAGAAAAGCTGCCTACTCATTGGCATGTCTATCCCGACTGAAAGGAGCACCTCAGTACAAGTAACTGAAAAACTGTCCAAATATAAAGACCTTGAAATCCAGACTGAACAAATGTGGGGAATGAAAACCACAACAGTACCAGTAGTGATAGGAGTCCTGGGACTTGTAAAAACCACAACAGTACCAGTAGTGATAGGAGCCCTGGGACTTGTAAAAACCACAACAATACAAGTAGTGATAGGAGCCCTGGGATGTGTACAAACCACAACAGTACCAGTAGTGATAGGAGCCCTGGGACTTGTAAAAACCACAACAGTACCAGTAGTGGTAGGAGCCCTAGGACTTGTAAAAACCACAACAGTACCAGTAGTGATAGGAGCCCTGGGACTTATAAAAACCACAACAATACCAGTAGTGATAGGAGCCCTGGGACTTGTAAAAACCACAACAATACCAGTAGTGATAGGAGCCCTGGGACTTGTAAAAACCACAACAATACAAGTAGTGATAGGAGCCCTGGGATGTGTACAAACCACAACAGTACCAGTAGTGATAGGAGCCCTGGGACTTGTAAAAACCACAACAGTACCAGTAGTGATAGGAGCCCTGGGACTTATAAAAACCACAACAATACCAGTAGTGATAGGAGCCCTGGGACTTGTAAAAACCACAACAATACAAGTAGTGATAGGAGCCCTGGGATGTGTAAAAACCACAACAGTACCAGTAGTGGTAGGAGCCCTGGGATGTGTACAAACCACAACAGTACCAGTAGTGATAGGAGCCCTGGGACTTGTAAAAACCACAACAGTACCAGTAGTGATAGGAGCCCTGGGACTTATAAAAACCACAACAATACCAGTAGTGATAGGAGACCTGGGACTTATAAAAACCACAACAATACCAGTAGTGATAGGTGCCCTGGGACTTATAAAAACCACAACAATACCAGTAGTGATAGGAGCCCTGGGACTTGTAAAAACCACAACAATACCAGTAGTGATAGGAGCCCTGGGACTTATAAAAACCACAACAGTACCAGTAGTGATAGGATCCCTGGGACTGGTAAATACCACAACAGTACCAGTAGTGATAGGAGCCCTGGGACTTGTAAAAACCACAACAATACCAGTAGTGATAGGAGCCCTGGGACTTGTAAAAACCACAACAGTACCAGTAGTGATAGGAGCCCTGGGATTGATAAAAACCACAACAATACCAGTAGTGATAGGAGCCCTGGGACTTGTAAAAACCACAACAATACCAGTAGTGATAGGAGCCCTGGGACTTATAAAAACCACAACAGTACCAGTAGTGATAGGATCCCTGGGACTGGTAAAAACCACAACAGTACCAGTAGTGATAGGAGCCCTGGGACTTGTAAAAACCACAACAGTACCAGTAGTGATAGGAGCCCTGGGACTTATAAAAACCACAACAGTACCAGTAGTGATAGGATCCCTGGGACTGGTAAATACCACAACAGTACCAGTAGTGATAGGAGCCCTGGGACTTGTAAAAACCACAACAGTACCAGTAGTGATAGGATCCCTGGGACTGGTAAAAACCACAACAATACCAGTAGTGATAGGAGCCCTGGGACTTATAAAAACCACAACAATACCAGTAGTGATAGGAGCCCTGGGACTTATAAAAACCACAACAGTACCAGTAGTGATAGGATCCCTGGGACTGGTAAATACCACAACAGTACCAGTAGTGATAGGAGCCCTGGGACTTGTAAAAACCACAACAATACCAGTAGTGATAGGAGCCCTGGGACTTGTAAAAACCACAACAGTACCAGTAGTGATAGGAGCCCTGGGATTGATAAAAACCACAACAATACCAGTAGTGATAGGAGCCCTGGGACTTGTAAAAACCACAACAATACCAGTAGTGATAGGAGCCCTGGGACTTATAAAAACCACAACAGTACCAGTAGTGATAGGATCCCTGGGACTGGTAAAAACCACAACAGTACCAGTAGTGATAGGAGCCCTGGGACTTGTAAAAACCACAACAGTACCAGTAGTGATAGGAGCCCTGGGACTTGTAAAAACCACAACAATACCAGTAGTGATAGGAGCCCTGGGACTTATAAAAACCACAACAATACCAGTAGTGATAGGTGCCCTGGGACTTATAAAAACCACAACAATACCAGTAGTGATAGGAGCCCTGGGACTTGTAAAAACCACAACAATACCAGTAGTGATAGGAGCCCTGGGACTTATAAAAACCACAACAGTACCAGTAGTGATAGGATCCCTGGGACTGGTAAATACCACAACAGTACCAGTAGTGATAGGAGCCCTGGGACTTGTAAAAACCACAACAATACCAGTAGTGATAGGAGCCCTGGGACTTGTAAAAACCACAACAGTACCAGTAGTGATAGGAGCCCTGGGATTGATAAAAACCACAACAATACCAGTAGTGATAGGAGCCCTGGGACTTGTAAAAACCACAACAATACCAGTAGTGATAGGAGCCCTGGGACTTATAAAAACCACAACAGTACCAGTAGTGATAGGATCCCTGGGACTGGTAAAAACCACAACAGTACCAGTAGTGATAGGAGCCCTGGGACTTGTAAAAACCACAACAGTACCAGTAGTGATAGGAGCCCTGGGACTTGTAAAAACCACAACAATACCAGTAGTGATAGGAGCCCTGGGACTTATAAAAACCACAACAATACCAGTAGTGATAGGAGCCCTGGGACTTGTAAAAACCACAACAATACCAGTAGTGATAGGAGCCCTGGGACTTATAAAAACCACAACAGTACCAGTAGTGATAGGATCCCTGGGATTGATAAAAACCACAACAATACCAGTAGTGATAGGAGCCCTGGGACTTGTAAAAACCACAACAATACCAGTAGTGATAGGAGCCCTGGGACTTGTAAAAACCACAACAATACCGGTAGTGATAGGAGTGTTACGGCTCGCCCACCCCACGCTGTGGCCCGCCCACCCCGCACCGGCAGCCAATCAGCTCGTCAGGGCCGGGCTTAGCCGTCAGGGCTGGACTTAAGTTTGCTGGTCTCCCAGCGCCCATTGTCAGTTCATGCCGTAACCTCCTCGCAGCAGTGGTTACTCTTCCCTTCCAGTGCATTTCTCTCCGAGTTTACCTCAGCCCTTGGTTTATGGTTTTCTTTGCAAAGTATCCCTGAGGAAGTATCCTGCCGTGTTCCCAGTTTGGATTACCCATGAGTTTTTTTCCTTGGACTTCCCGTTTTCTTGTCGCTCATTACCCTCCTGTGTTTGACCGTTGTACGAGCAAGTAATAAAGTACGCCAGTTTCGGCTAACTCCATCTCTGCCTGGTGTCGTGCGCTTGGGGTCTTCCACAAACCTTAACAGTACGAACTGACCCTGATGACCCTAGCCGGCACAGAGAGCATACCGACCAGTCCGGTTCAAGCAGCTCTCATCAGACAGATCCAACTGACCAACTCCCACACCCAGCAGCTAGAGGCAGCCTCTGCTGCGGTAAGGGATCTTCAGACTCAGGTCCAGGCCGTCCAGGCCTGTGTGGGTAACCTAACGAGCCAGCAGGCGGCGTTGGCGAGCCAACAAGCAGAGATCCTGCGGCAGTTGCAGACCATCACGGTGGCTCTCACCATCCAGCCGCTGGGCCAGCCTGACCCTGGAGCCGTGGGTAACCCGCCCCCTGGGCCCGCTGCCCCAGTTATCCCTGTGGGGCTCAACCCAGTACCCCGGGAGCCCTGCCTCTCCAGCCCACGACCATTTGATGGCGACTTTGAGACCTGTGCGACGTTCATCATGCAGTGTGAGCTGGTCTTCCTGCACCAACCCGGCATGTTCACGTCTGATGCTGCCCATGTCGCTTACATGACCAACCTGCTCACAGGCCGAGCAGCTCAGTGGGCCACTGCTTCCTGGTCCATGAAGGCCAGTTTCTGCCTCACCTACGAGGACTTTGTTGCGGAACTACAGAAGGTTTTCCACCATCCAGTCGGTGGCCAGGACCCTGGTGCTTGGCTGAGCAGTATCCAGCAGGGCAGTGGCAGTGTCACAGACTACTCTGTGGATTTTAACTACCTGTCCTTCCAACTGTGCCCCAACACCACCCCACTATATGATTCACATAAGTTACCTTGTTATATTTCTAATGTAGGCCATTTCACAATCTTATGGGACATGCCAAAACAGACAGACCGTGAGATAAAGGCCAACAGACCAGACATCATCATCAAGAACAAAAGAGAAAAGCTGCCTACTCATCGACATGTCCATCCCGACTGAAAGGAGCACCTCAATAAAAGTAACTGAAAAACTGTCCAAATATAAAGACCTTGAAATCCAGACTGAACAAATTTGGGGAATGAAAACCACAACAGTACCAGTAGTGATAGGAGCCCTGGGACTTGTAAAAACCACAATAATACCAGTAGTGATAGCAGCCCTGGGACTTGTAAAAACCACAACAATACCAGTAGTGATAGGAGCCCTGGGACTTGTAAAAACCACGACAGTACTAGTACTGACAGGAGCCCTGGGACTACTCTGTGGAGTTCAGGAGGCCGCAGCTGAGAGCGGCTGGAACGACCAGTCACTTCGGGTCACCTTCCGGAGAGGTCTCAGCGAGGCTGTCAAGGACCAGCTAGCCACCCGGAAGGAGCCCACCTCCCTCGATGACCTGATCAAACTCGCCATCCGCATCGATGGACGCCTCCGGGAGAGGTGGCGCGAGCGAGCCCTGCGTGGGTCCCCGTCCATTCCCCAGTCGTCTAGCACTCCTGACAGGACCCCTACTCCTGCTCGCCCCACTTTCCCTGTGGCCGTTTCTCCCTCCGCGCCCCAGACCACGACGGGGGAGGAACCTATGCAGCTGGGGTGCACGCGCCTTAGTCCGGCCGAACGGGAGGCCCGGTTCAAGGCGGGTCAATGCCTCTACTGTGGCCAGAAGGGACATCTGATCAGCGGTTGCCCCACTCGGCCAAAAGACTAGGCTCACTGGGGCCCCGGGAGATCCGAGTGAGCTGCCTTTCCTGCTCCCGCCGTCCTTCCCCACAGAACCATCTGGTTAGCGTTACCCTGGCCTGGGCTGACCAGCGGCTCACGGTGGGTGCACTCCTCGACTCGCTGGCTGATGAGTGTTTCCTGGACTCTGAGTTTGCTGCCCAGGCTAACATCCCGCTAGAGACACTGGAGAAGCCCATGGAGGCCTTCGCGCTGGACGGGCACTGCTTGGCCAGCGTCACCCAACGCACCCACCCTGTCTCTCTCACCATAGCAGGGAACCATGTGGAGAGACTTTGGTTCTTCATCATCCAGTCCCCGTTAGTCCCTGTGATCCTAGGGCACCCCTGGTTCGTGCAGCATGAGCCACACATCGCCTGGGCCTCCGGTACCATCATGGAGTGGAGCTCCTCCTGTCATGCCCAATGTCTCCAGGCTGCTCCCGGCCCATCCCCCCGACGTGCCCCTAGTGCCCCGCCTCCCGACCTCTCCTCTGTTCCCCCTGAGTACCATGAGCTAGGTGAGGTTTTCAGCAAGACCCGGGCCCAATCTCTTCCTCCTCATCGGCCTAATGACTGTGCTATCGACCTCCACTCTGGGGCACCCCTTCCCAGCAGTCGTCTGTACAGTCTGACCATCCCCGAGAAGGCTGCGATGGACGAGTACATGTCCAAGTCCTTGGCAGCGGGGCTCATTCGGCCCTCGTCCTCCCAGGTGGCAACTGGATTCTTTTTCGTGAAGAAGAGGGACGGGGGCCTCCGACCCTGCATTGACTTTTGCCAACTCAATGAGATAACCGTCAAGAACAAATACCCCCTTCCTCTCATGAGTTCCACCCTTGAGCCCCTCACCCAGGCTACTGTCTTCACTAAGCTGGACCTCCGGTGTGCCTATCATCTGGTCTGGATCCGGAAGGGGGACGAGTGGAAGACAGCCTTTAAGATGCCCCGGGGTCATTATGAGTACCTGGTCATGCCCTTCAGCCTCACCAACGCCCCGGCGGTATTCCAGGCTCTCTGAATGACATTCTCCGCGACATGCTCGACGAGTTTGTGGTGGTCTACATCGATGACATCCTCATCTTCTCCAGGACCCTCGAGGAACATGTCCAGCATGTCCGCCGGATACTCGAACGTCTCCTCCGGAACCGGCTCTTCATCAAGGCAGAGAAGTGCCGGTTCCATTCCCCTTCCGTTGACTACCTGGGCTTCGTCGTTGAGAGGGGATAGACCCGGGCCGAACCCTGCAAGATCCAGGCTGTGGTGGACTGGCCCGATCCCACATCCCGGAAGGAATTACAGAGCTTCCTCGGGTTTGCGAACTTCTGTAGGAGGTTGATCAGGAACTACAGCTGCGTGGCAGAACCTCTCACCAGGCTGACCTCCCCCTCCCAGCCGTTCATCTGGTCCCCGGCTGCCCGCTCTGCGTTCCAGTCCCTCAAGGAGAGGTTCACCAGCGCCCTGGTCCTGCTCCACCCCGGCCCCAAGAGGCAGTTCGTCATGGAGGTGGATGCTTCGGACACCGGGTTGGGGGCTGTCAACTCCCAGTGGTCAGCGTCTGACCAGAAGGTCCATCCATGTGCCTTCTTCTCTCGCCGGTTACTCCCCGCCGAGGAGAACTACGATGTCGGGAACCGGGAGCTGCTGGCAGTGGTGGCTGCTCTGGAGGAGTGGCGCCATTGGCTGGAGGATGGCGGAACAGCCGTTCACCATCTGGACTGATCATAAGAACTTGATGTTCATCCGAGCAACCAAGCATCTCAATGGTCGGCAGGCATGGTGGGCCAGCTTCCTCGGTCGGTTTGACTTCATGCTGACTTATCGCCCCGGGTCCCGCAACACGAAGGCAGACTCCCTGTCCCGACAACACCCGAGGAGGGAGCCAGCTACAGAGGAGCCGACTCCCATCCTTCCTGAGGCCAGGGTGGTTGGCGTGGTTACCTGGGGCATCGAGACTGTGGTCAGGCAGGCGTTGCGCTCCCATCCCGCCCCGAGCCATGTGCCTCCACGCCGCCTGTTCGTCCCGTACTCAGTCCGGTCCCGGGTTCTTCAGTGGGGCCATGCCAGTCAATTTGCTTGCCACCTGGGTGTCCACCGTACCTTCACCTTCCTGGCTCTGCGTTTCTGGTGGCCCACCATGAGGAACGACGTCAGGGACTTCGTAAAGGCCTGCTCCGTCTGTGCTCGCAGCAAGGCCTCTCACCAGGCACCCGCAGGTCTGCTGCACCCCCTCCCAACTCCAAGCCAGCCCTGGTCCCATGTGGTGTTGGATTTTGTCTCCGGACTGCCTCCCTCCCAGGGTAACACTGTGATCTTGACAGTGGTGGACCGCTTCAGTAAGGGAGTGCACCTGGTGGCCCTCCCCAAACTTCCATTGGCTTCTGAGATGGCGGACCTCCTGACGAGCCACGTGTTCCGTCTCCACGGCCTTCCGCTGGACATCGTCTCGGACCAAGGGCCCCAGTTCGTCTCCCAGGTATGGCGGGCTTTTTGTAAGGGGTTGGGTGCCTCTGTTAGTCTCTCCTCTGGATATCACCCACAGACTAATGGGCAGACAGAGAGGATGAACCAGAGCGTGGAGTCTGCCCTCCGGTGCGTGGCCGCCAAGAAGCCCAGTTGCTGGAGTCGGTTCCTCCCCTGGGTTGAGTAGGCCATCAACTCCCTGGTCAGCTCTGCCACCGGCCTCTCAACTTTTGAGGTGTCCCTGGGCTACCAGCCACCTCTCTTTGCTGCGCAGGAGTCGGAAGTGGCAGTTCCCTCCGTTCAGGCCCATCTGAACCGGTGCCGTCCCGTCTGGGAGGTGACCAGAGCTGCTCTGCTCCGGGCAGCTGAGCGCGCCAGTCGGGGAGCCAACCGACGCTGGTCCCCAGCGCCTACGTACCAACCAGGCCAAAAGGTGTGGCTGTCCTTGAAGGATCTCCCGCTGAACCCCCGGTTTGTCGGGCCCTTTGAGATCAGGAAGGTGCTCAGTCCCGCAGCGGTGAGTCTGAAGCTTCCGGCTTCCTTGAAGATCCATCCTGTTTTCCATGTGTCTCGGGTTAAGCCTGTCTCCCACAGTCCCCTGATGCCTCCGGCCCCAGCTCCGCCTCCCCCTGAGATCGTGGATGGGCATCCCCAGTGGAAGGTCCGCCGGCTGCTGGACGTCCGGCGCCGAGGATGGGGGTTCAAGTATTTGGTGGACTGGGAAGGCTACGGTCCGGAGGAACGTAGTTGGGTCTCCCGCCAGCTCATCCTGGACCCTGGGCTGCTCACTGAGTTTCATCATTCCCATCCCGACAAGCCGGGCAAGTCGCCTGGTGGCTCCCGTGGAGGTGGGGGTACTGTTACAGCTCGCCCACCCCGCGCCGTGGCCCGCCCATCCCGCGCCGGCAACCAATCAGCTCGTCAGGGCCGGGCTTAGCCGTCAGGGCTGGGCTTAAGTTTGGTGGTCTCTCAGCGCCCATTGTCAGTTCGTGCCGTAATCTCCTCGCTGTAGTGGTTACTCTTCCCTTCCAGTGCATTTCTCTCCGAGTTTACCTCAGCCCTTGGTTTATGGTTTTCTTTGCAAAGTTTCCCTGAGGAAGTATCCTGCCGTGTTCCCAGTTTGGATTACCCATGAGTTTTTTTCCTTGGACTTCCCGTTTTCTTGTCGCTCATTGCCCTCCTGTGTTTGACCGTTGTACGAGCAAGTAATAAAGTACGCCAGTTTCAGCTAACTCCATCTCTGCCTGGTGTCGTGCGCTTGGGGTCTTCCACAAACCTTAACAAGGAGCCCTGGGACTTGTAAAAACCACAACAATACCAGTAGTGATAGGAGCCCTGGGACTTATAAAAACCACAACAGTACCAGTAGTGATAGGATCCCTGGGACTGGTAAAAACCACAACAGTACCAGTAGTGATAGGAGCCCTGGGACTTGTAAAAACCACAACAGTACCAGTAGTGATAGGAGCCCTGGGACTTGTAAAAACCACAACAATACCAGTAGTGATAGGAGCCCTGGGACTTATAAAAACCACAACAATACCAGTAGTGATAGGTGCCCTGGGACTTATAAAAACCACAACAATACCAGTAGTGATAGGAGCCCTGGGACTTGTAAAAACCACAACAATACCAGTAGTGATAGGAGCCCTGGGACTTATAAAAACCACAACAGTACCAGTAGTGATAGGATCCCTGGGACTGGTAAATACCACAACAGTACCAGTAGTGATAGGAGCCCTGGGACTTGTAAAAACCACAACAATACCAGTAGTGATAGGAGCCCTGGGACTTGTAAAAACCACAACAGTACCAGTAGTGATAGGAGCCCTGGGATTGATAAAAACCACAACAATACCAGTAGTGATAGGAGCCCTGGGACTTGTAAAAACCACAACAATACCAGTAGTGATAGGAGCCCTGGGACTTATAAAAACCACAACAGTACCAGTAGTGATAGGATCCCTGGGACTGGTAAAAACCACAACAGTACCAGTAGTGATAGGAGCCCTGGGACTTGTAAAAACCACAACAGTACCAGTAGTGATAGGAGCCCTGGGACTTGTAAAAACCACAACAATACCAGTAGTGATAGGAGCCCTGGGACTTATAAAAACCACAACAATACCAGTAGTGATAGGAGCCCTGGGACTTGTAAAAACCACAACAATACCAGTAGTGATAGGAGCCCTGGGACTTATAAAAACCACAACAGTACCAGTAGTGATAGGATCCCTGGGATTGATAAAAACCACAACAATACCAGTAGTGATAGGAGCCCTGGGACTTGTAAAAACCACAACAATACCAGTAGTGATAGGAGCCCTGGGACTTGTAAAAACCACAACAATACCGGTAGTGATAGGAGTGTTACGGCTCGCCCACCCCACGCTGTGGCCCGCCCACCCCGCACCGGCAGCCAATCAGCTCGTCAGGGCCGGGCTTAGCCGTCAGGGCTGGACTTAAGTTTGCTGGTCTCCCAGCGCCCATTGTCAGTTCATGCCGTAACCTCCTCGCAGCAGTGGTTACTCTTCCCTTCCAGTGCATTTCTCTCCGAGTTTACCTCAGCCCTTGGTTTATGGTTTTCTTTGCAAAGTATCCCTGAGGAAGTATCCTGCCGTGTTCCCAGTTTGGATTACCCATGAGTTTTTTTCCTTGGACTTCCCGTTTTCTTGTCGCTCATTACCCTCCTGTGTTTGACCGTTGTACGAGCAAGTAATAAAGTACGCCAGTTTCGGCTAACTCCATCTCTGCCTGGTGTCGTGCGCTTGGGGTCTTCCACAAACCTTAACAGTACGAACTGACCCTGATGACCCTAGCCGGCACAGAGAGCATACCGACCAGTCCGGTTCAAGCAGCTCTCATCAGACAGATCCAACTGACCAACTCCCACACCCAGCAGCTAGAGGCAGCCTCTGCTGCGGTAAGGGATCTTCAGACTCAGGTCCAGGCCGTCCAGGCCTGTGTGGGTAACCTAACGAGCCAGCAGGCGGCGTTGGCGAGCCAACAAGCAGAGATCCTGCGGCAGTTGCAGACCATCACGGTGGCTCTCACCATCCAGCCGCTGGGCCAGCCTGACCCTGGAGCCGTGGGTAACCCGCCCCCTGGGCCCGCTGCCCCAGTTATCCCTGTGGGGCTCAACCCAGTACCCCGGGAGCCCTGCCTCTCCAGCCCACGACCATTTGATGGCGACTTTGAGACCTGTGCGACGTTCATCATGCAGTGTGAGCTGGTCTTCCTGCACCAACCCGGCATGTTCACGTCTGATGCTGCCCATGTCGCTTACATGACCAACCTGCTCACAGGCCGAGCAGCTCAGTGGGCCACTGCTTCCTGGTCCATGAAGGCCAGTTTCTGCCTCACCTACGAGGACTTTGTGGCGGAACTACAGAAGGTTTTCCACCATCCAGTCGGTGGCCAGGACCCTGGTGCTTGGCTGAGCAGTATCCAGCAGGGCAGTGGCAGTGTCACAGACTACTCTGTGGATTTTAACTACCTGTCCTTCCAACTGTGCCCCAACACCACCCCACTATATGATTCACATAAGTTACCTTGTTATATTTCTAATGTAGGCCATTTCACAATCTTATGGGACATGCCAAAACAGACAGACCGTGAGATAAAGGCCAACAGACCAGACATCATCATCAAGAACAAAAGAGAAAAGCTGCCTACTCATCGACATGTCCATCCCGACTGAAAGGAGCACCTCAATAAAAGTAACTGAAAAACTGTCCAAATATAAAGACCTTGAAATCCAGACTGAACAAATTTGGGGAATGAAAACCACAACAGTACCAGTAGTGATAGGAGCCCTGGGACTTGTAAAAACCACAATAATACCAGTAGTGATAGCAGCCCTGGGACTTGTAAAAACCACAACAATACCAGTAGTGATAGGAGCCCTGGGACTTGTAAAAACCACGACAGTACTAGTACTGACAGGAGCCCTGGGACTACTCTGTGGAGTTCAGGAGGCCGCAGCTGAGAGCGGCTGGAACGACCAGTCACTTCGGGTCACCTTCCGGAGAGGTCTCAGCGAGGCTGTCAAGGACCAGCTAGCCACCCGGAAGGAGCCCACCTCCCTCGATGACCTGATCAAACTCGCCATCCGCATCGATGGACGCCTCCGGGAGAGGTGGCGCGAGCGAGCCCTGCGTGGGTCCCCGTCCATTCCCCAGTCGTCTAGCACTCCTGACAGGACCCCTACTCCTGCTCGCCCCACTTTCCCTGTGGCCGTTTCTCCCTCCGCGCCCCAGACCACGACGGGGGAGGAACCTATGCAGCTGGGGTGCACGCGCCTTAGTCCGGCCGAACGGGAGGCCCGGTTCAAGGCGGGTCAATGCCTCTACTGTGGCCAGAAGGGACATCTGATCAGCGGTTGCCCCACTCGGCCAAAAGACTAGGCTCACTGGGGCCCCGGGAGATCCGAGTGAGCTGCCTTTCCTGCTCCCGCCGTCCTTCCCCACAGAACCATCTGGTTAGCGTTACCCTGGCCTGGGCTGACCAGCGGCTCACGGTGGGTGCACTCCTCGACTCGCTGGCTGATGAGTGTTTCCTGGACTCTGAGTTTGCTGCCCAGGCTAACATCCCGCTAGAGACACTGGAGAAGCCCATGGAGGCCTTCGCGCTGGACGGGCACTGCTTGGCCAGCGTCACCCAACGCACCCACCCTGTCTCTCTCACCATAGCAGGGAACCATGTGGAGAGACTTTGGTTCTTCATCATCCAGTCCCCGTTAGTCCCTGTGATCCTAGGGCACCCCTGGTTCGTGCAGCATGAGCCACACATCGCCTGGGCCTCCGGTACCATCATGGAGTGGAGCTCCTCCTGTCATGCCCAATGTCTCCAGGCTGCTCCCGGCCCATCCCCCCGACGTGCCCCTAGTGCCCCGCCTCCCGACCTCTCCTCTGTTCCCCCTGAGTACCATGAGCTAGGTGAGGTTTTCAGCAAGACCCGGGCCCAATCTCTTCCTCCTCATCGGCCTAATGACTGTGCTATCGACCTCCACTCTGGGGCACCCCTTCCCAGCAGTCGTCTGTACAGTCTGACCATCCCCGAGAAGGCTGCGATGGACGAGTACATGTCCAAGTCCTTGGCAGCGGGGCTCATTCGGCCCTCGTCCTCCCAGGTGGCAACTGGATTCTTTTTCGTGAAGAAGAGGGACGGGGGCCTCCGACCCTGCATTGACTTTTGCCAACTCAATGAGATAACCGTCAAGAACAAATACCCCCTTCCTCTCATGAGTTCCACCCTTGAGCCCCTCACCCAGGCTACTGTCTTCACTAAGCTGGACCTCCGGTGTGCCTATCATCTGGTCTGGATCCGGAAGGGGGACGAGTGGAAGACAGCCTTTAAGATGCCCCGGGGTCATTATGAGTACCTGGTCATGCCCTTCAGCCTCACCAACGCCCCGGCGGTATTCCAGGCTCTCTGAATGACATTCTCCGCGACATGCTCGACGAGTTTGTGGTGGTCTACATCGATGACATCCTCATCTTCTCCAGGACCCTCGAGGAACATGTCCAGCATGTCCGCCGGATACTCGAACGTCTCCTCCGGAACCGGCTCTTCATCAAGGCAGAGAAGTGCCGGTTCCATTCCCCTTCCGTTGACTACCTGGGCTTCGTCGTTGAGAGGGGATAGACCCGGGCCGAACCCTGCAAGATCCAGGCTGTGGTGGACTGGCCCGATCCCACATCCCGGAAGGAATTACAGAGCTTCCTCGGGTTTGCGAACTTCTGTAGGAGGTTGATCAGGAACTACAGCTGCGTGGCAGAACCTCTCACCAGGCTGACCTCCCCCTCCCAGCCGTTCATCTGGTCCCCGGCTGCCCGCTCTGCGTTCCAGTCCCTCAAGGAGAGGTTCACCAGCGCCCTGGTCCTGCTCCACCCCGGCCCCAAGAGGCAGTTCGTCATGGAGGTGGATGCTTCGGACACCGGGTTGGGGGCTGTCAACTCCCAGTGGTCAGCGTCTGACCAGAAGGTCCATCCATGTGCCTTCTTCTCTCGCCGGTTACTCCCCGCCGAGGAGAACTACGATGTCGGGAACCGGGAGCTGCTGGCAGTGGTGGCTGCTCTGGAGGAGTGGCGCCATTGGCTGGAGGATGGCGGAACAGCCGTTCACCATCTGGACTGATCATAAGAACTTGATGTTCATCCGAGCAACCAAGCATCTCAATGGTCGGCAGGCATGGTGGGCCAGCTTCCTCGGTCGGTTTGACTTCATGCTGACTTATCGCCCCGGGTCCCGCAACACGAAGGCAGACTCCCTGTCCCGACAACACCCGAGGAGGGAGCCAGCTACAGAGGAGCCGACTCCCATCCTTCCTGAGGCCAGGGTGGTTGGCGTGGTTACCTGGGGCATCGAGACTGTGGTCAGGCAGGCGTTGCGCTCCCATCCCGCCCCGAGCCATGTGCCTCCACGCCGCCTGTTCGTCCCGTACTCAGTCCGGTCCCGGGTTCTTCAGTGGGGCCATGCCAGTCAATTTGCTTGCCACCTGGGTGTCCACCGTACCTTCACCTTCCTGGCTCTGCGTTTCTGGTGGCCCACCATGAGGAACGACGTCAGGGACTTCGTAAAGGCCTGCTCCGTCTGTGCTCGCAGCAAGGCCTCTCACCAGGCACCCGCAGGTCTGCTGCACCCCCTCCCAACTCCAAGCCAGCCCTGGTCCCATGTGGTGTTGGATTTTGTCTCCGGACTGCCTCCCTCCCAGGGTAACACTGTGATCTTGACAGTGGTGGACCGCTTCAGTAAGGGAGTGCACCTGGTGGCCCTCCCCAAACTTCCATTGGCTTCTGAGATGGCGGACCTCCTGACGAGCCACGTGTTCCGTCTCCACGGCCTTCCGCTGGACATCGTCTCGGACCAAGGGCCCCAGTTCGTCTCCCAGGTATGGCGGGCTTTTTGTAAGGGGTTGGGTGCCTCTGTTAGTCTCTCCTCTGGATATCACCCACAGACTAATGGGCAGACAGAGAGGATGAACCAGAGCGTGGAGTCTGCCCTCCGGTGCGTGGCCGCCAAGAAGCCCAGTTGCTGGAGTCGGTTCCTCCCCTGGGTTGAGTAGGCCATCAACTCCCTGGTCAGCTCTGCCACCGGCCTCTCAACTTTTGAGGTGTCCCTGGGCTACCAGCCACCTCTCTTTGCTGCGCAGGAGTCGGAAGTGGCAGTTCCCTCCGTTCAGGCCCATCTGAACCGGTGCCGTCCCGTCTGGGAGGTGACCAGAGCTGCTCTGCTCCGGGCAGCTGAGCGCGCCAGTCGGGGAGCCAACCGACGCTGGTCCCCAGCGCCTACGTACCAACCAGGCCAAAAGGTGTGGCTGTCCTTGAAGGATCTCCCGCTGAACCCCCGGTTTGTCGGGCCCTTTGAGATCAGGAAGGTGCTCAGTCCCGCAGCGGTGAGTCTGAAGCTTCCGGCTTCCTTGAAGATCCATCCTGTTTTCCATGTGTCTCGGGTTAAGCCTGTCTCCCACAGTCCCCTGATGCCTCCGGCCCCAGCTCCGCCTCCCCCTGAGATCGTGGATGGGCATCCCCAGTGGAAGGTCCGCCGGCTGCTGGACGTCCGGCGCCGAGGATGGGGGTTCAAGTATTTGGTGGACTGGGAAGGCTACGGTCCGGAGGAACGTAGTTGGGTCTCCCGCCAGCTCATCCTGGACCCTGGGCTGCTCACTGAGTTTCATCATTCCCATCCCGACAAGCCGGGCAAGTCGCCTGGTGGCTCCCGTGGAGGTGGGGGTACTGTTACAGCTCGCCCACCCCGCGCCGTGGCCCGCCCATCCCGCGCCGGCAACCAATCAGCTCGTCAGGGCCGGGCTTAGCCGTCAGGGCTGGGCTTAAGTTTGGTGGTCTCTCAGCGCCCATTGTCAGTTCGTGCCGTAATCTCCTCGCTGTAGTGGTTACTCTTCCCTTCCAGTGCATTTCTCTCCGAGTTTACCTCAGCCCTTGGTTTATGGTTTTCTTTGCAAAGTTTCCCTGAGGAAGTATCCTGCCGTGTTCCCAGTTTGGATTACCCATGAGTTTTTTTCCTTGGACTTCCCGTTTTCTTGTCGCTCATTGCCCTCCTGTGTTTGACCGTTGTACGAGCAAGTAATAAAGTACGCCAGTTTCAGCTAACTCCATCTCTGCCTGGTGTCGTGCGCTTGGGGTCTTCCACAAACCTTAACAAGGAGCCCTGGGACTTGTAAAAACCACGACAAGACCAGTAGTGATAGGAGCCCTGGGACTTGTAAAAACCACACCAAGACCAGTAGTGATAGGAGCCCTGGGACTTGTAAAAACCAGTAGTGATAGGAGCCCTGGGACTTGTAAAAAAAGGGGGATGGAGAAATACACCCAACGGATCTTGAGGTAACATCAGAATACAAGAAGTACAGAAGATCGCACTACTTGGAACATCTCATATCCTAAGACACTACCCATCAAATAGACTTCTGCCTCATTCTAACCCTAGGCCCAAGGAATGGACCCGCCCGCTTATCATGTTGTATTATGGCACGAAGTTAAAGGACATTTGTATCATAATAATAATAAACCGTATTTATACAGTGTGCTCTACAATACAAGATAAAATAGTACATACATACAGTCAAGATAAAAAATAATAAAAACATAAAGCATAACACCTGATCTGCTTTACAAAAAGAGGTAGCATAAAAATCAAAAGAACATAGTGAGAGCATAGAAAACTGAACCCGATAAAACAAAGTGTATGATGAAAACAAGTGAAATAAAAAATAATAAGAGAAATATAAAATAGGCTAACAGCAGATTACTTTAAAAAGCCTTCCTTTAAAATACGTTTTTAAAAGTGATGAATTGGAAAAGAAAGCTCAGTGCCTTTTTTCAACCCTGGTTTTAATTAATTCCTCGCACCTTAATTTTGAAAGGTATTTTACTATTTATTTAGTAATCTATTTAAAACTTACACATTTTATTTTTAGTATTATTGCTGAAACAAATGTATTTATAAAAGCACTTACGCATCTACACCCAACATAAGCAAGCCCTCACAGTTTATCATGAGCTTCCACTACTCTGGAAATCCTTACTAGGTGGACAAACCATCAAAACTCCACAGTTCAGCCATATGAGATCCCCCATCCATCAGCCCAAACTCTCACCACTATCATGCCTTCCATCTCTCTTTAGCCCTGAATCTGTGCTGGTATCGAGCAGTGGTTGACGGCAGGCCGTCAGAAAGTATTTTGATAAAAGATTGGAGCATTTCTGTCTGCTTATCTTTGGTAGGGGGAATTACAGGGGTTATTCACATTGTGTGACAGGGCAGCAGTTTCATAAATGTTATCTGTGGGAACAATGAATCATAATTACTACAAGGCCATTATGGCATGGTTCAAACTCCAGCATCATCAACGTCCATTAAAACAGATAATAGGAAATGGACTGATTTACCAAAAAGAAAGTAAACGCTAAAGCAAACTGATGGCATTTAATAATGATGTGTTGATGTGTGCTCAATAATCCAAGTACGGAAATCTCAGAAAGCTTAACCAGCTCATCTGGACACAAGGTTTAGTGGGAGAAACATTTCATCACCCATCTAAGTGACTTCATCAGTCTCAACAGGTATCCCCAGACTTACAGATAGCAAAGTTACATAACGTCTGAATCTGGTGCTCGGTTTCATATGCCATGACCATTAACTAGAGTTACAATGGCTACGTGTACTATTCACGGGATTGGCGGATAACTGCAATCACAGCATGGTAAAATGGCGATAGATGCACTCTTAAGCTGTGTCTTTACGTACTTCCCATACAAGGGGCAGTACTGGAGGCAGAGGCATTGGGGCGCTATTGGTTCCCCAGTCTCACCTGTAGTGGCCAACTTGTGTATGGAGGAAGTGGAAAAGAGGCTCTGATGTCCTATCCCGGGACACCACCTAGCCATTAGTGCAGGTATGTGGATGGCACCTGGGTTAATATTAAATCTCTGGACATACCACATTCACTGACATCACTAAATCTACAGAAAACCACATCAAGTTCACCAGGGACGATGTGGCAAATGACAGGTTAGCCTTCTTAGACTGTCAAATTGTTATTGGTGATTGGGGAAATTTGAATGTTGATGTGTACCGTAAACGAACATAAACTGATCAGTACTTAAGGCTTGACTTCATCCACTGGAGCACAAACTAGTCATCAGCACACTGCACCACCAAGTTGACAGCATCCCCACTGACAAGGTGGCTAGGGAAGGGGCGAAATCAAACATTAAGCAGGCCCTGCGAATGTGTGGTTATCCTAACTTGCTTTCAAACCTCAAAACACGCTGCACAAGAAATTGGTCCACCCCAAGGATTGGGTCCCGCAGCACAAACAAAGCAATACAGTGTATGCTGTTAAGTTCTGTGTGAAATAAGCAACAAAGTACCTAATAATCTACAGAACCAAACGTCTAATATTATCCAAAGAGTGGCTGCACATCATTCAAAGTGTAGGTCTTCAAAATTGTAAACTAATAATACAAGGTGTCTAATATTTCATCTATTTGTAGCTCTAAAGTTCTGCCTACTACTGAGCAATTCAACAAGACACTTAAATTTGGTTTCATAAATATCATGTCTTTGTCCACCAATGGCTTACTAATAAATAATCTGATTCTTGAACATACACTATATGTACAAAAGTATTGTGACACACCTCTTAATCATTAAATCCAGGTGTTTCATTCAGACTCATTGCCACAGGTGTATAAATCAAGCAGCTAGCCATGCAGGCTGCACTTACAAACATGTTTGAAAGAATGGGTCATTCTGAAGAGCTCAGTGAATTCAAGTGTGGTACTGTCATAGGATGCCACCTTTGCAATAAGTCAGTTCGTGAAATTTCTTCCCTGCTGATATTCCACAGTCAACTGTAAGTGGTATTATTGAAAAGTGGAAGCGTTTAGAAACAACAGCAACTCAGCCACGAAGTGGCAGACCACGTAAAGTCACACAGCGGGGTCAACGAGTGCTGAGGCGCATAGTGCGTAAAAGTCGCCAATGCTCTGTTGACTTAATAACTGCAGAGTTCCAAACTTCCTCTGGCATTCACATCAGCACAAAAACTGTGCGCCGGGAGCTTCATGGAATGGGTTTCCATGGCTGAGCAGCTGCATGCAAGCCTTACATCACCAAGCACAATGCCAAACGTCAGATGGAGTGGTGTAAAGCACGCTGCCACTGGACTCTGGAAACATGGAAACATGTTCTGTGGAGTGATGGATCACTCTTCTCTGTCTGGCAGTCTGATAGACAAGTATCCGCCAAACCCAGTAGTAGTAGTAGCACCATTTTGCCACTCTGATCTCCTTTGTGAGTGTATCTCTGGCTTGGCTGTAAAGATCCTATCTCCACTCTTGTAGGCTTCCTCTTTAGCCTGATGAAGATGACTGAGTTTTGCTGTGGACCAGTGCTTATTGTTGTTGAAGTTACAGAAAGTTTTGGTGAGCACACACATCCTCAGAAAAGCTGATGTTAGACGTCAGTGTCAGTAAGTTAGTCCAGGTCTGGTGCATGTCCGACTCACATCTACCACTGACTCAGATCGGGTAGTGAGATGAGCAACAGCATAAACAAATGTTCCGAAGATGATGACGCAAGTGTACGCTTCTTCTTCTTTCTTCTTTGTGCTTATTGGCGGATCGTAAACAAGCCAGATGCATAACACCACCCACTGTATCGGAATGTGTAGATGCAAAAGTGTGTGTGTGTATGCAACAACATTACTAATGTGAAAGCTGATTGGCGGGAGAGTGGAGAGAGGGCAATTGTGCTCAGGCATGGTACGAAGCAATCGTACCTAAAATGAAAATGCTCAGGACTCACTGTTGAGGGTTTTGTGAGAGGTGTTGTTTTTTGGGGTGCTTTAACTGTGTGCTCTCCCTCATGCCTCTGGGCGTATGGAGACCTGGTTTCTCTCATACCCTGCTCTATGCTGGACTGGTACAGTGCATAAGCAGATGTGGAAAGAGCAGCAATATATCCCATTAGTTAGTGTGCGATAAATGTGGAATGAGCTGGAACCACTGCGTTGATTCATTCTGAAAGAGCAACAGCCAATAAAACTCCCACTTTTGTGTTCACAAGCGATGTAGTTTGTCAGCCAATCAATCGTGTAACTTAAGTGACATCGTTGGTCACCTGATCCAGCGGCCCCATCATGTAAACATGATCACTCAGTCACTCAGTCAGTCAGTCAGTTAGACTAAACATGGTCCCTCAGCAACATTCGCATTTGTAGGGCTGGCCCGATGGCCCGGTCCAGCCAAAAATTGATTGGTCTCGTCACCAGTACCCCTGAGGGTAAGAACTTACCTGTTCTTAAAGCTAATGCCTTAGGTAGACCAACCATTAGATCAACCTGCATCCTATTAAAGACAGCAATTCAGAACAAACTAATAAACAGTGATGACATGCAACACGACGTTAGCATGACATGTCTGATAAGAAAACAGTCAACATGTGCACTTATGAATATAATGTCACATGATGTCTGCTATCAAATAATATTGGATGACATTTATATAACGCTTTTATCTAGACACCCAAAGCACTTCACATTGACGGGGGTAACTCACTTCAACCTCCACCAATGTGTAGCACCAACTGGGTGTAGCACCACCTGGGTGGTGCACGGCAGCCATTTTGCACCAGAATGCTCACCACACATCAGCTGGATGTGGAGAGGGAGGGACCATTGATCTGAATTTCACGGGGGATGATTCGGTGGCCGGATCCTCCGACCACCACGAACTTTCTCCGCATTCTTTGTTTTGATCCAACCCAGCTGTAACACCGCTGTATCCCCCCTCCCCAGGTCTGACCACGCTGCAGGTGGTTCTGGACACGGCAGCTGAGAGGAAGTGGCAGGTGACGGCCATCAACGTAGGCAACCTGAAGGATGAGAGGAAAGATGAGGCCTACCGCTCTCTCTTCCAAGACCTGGAGAACAAGAAGGAGAGACGGGTGATCCTTGACTGTGAGCAGGACAAAGTCAAAGACATCATGGAACAGGTGTGTCATATTTCATCATGAACCTTGACAGTGTGTCCTCATTTCAGTCAGCACATGTGCTTGTCTATTGATTTATCCATGCTGCTTGTGAAAAATCAATTTCTCCTTTAATAAAGCGATCTATCCATCTACTTGTCTGTCTGTCTAGTCAACACAAGTCAGTTTTATTTGTATAGCCCAATGTCACAAATTGCAAACTTGTGTCAGGGGGCTTCACAGCAACACAACATCCTGTCCTTGGACCCTCGCATCGGATAAGGAACAACTCCCTAAAAACCTTTAACAGGGGGAAAAGATGGGAAGAAACCTCAGGAAAAGCAGCAGAGGAGGGCTCCACCTGGCCTCGCTGTGAAACAACACAGCTGAATGTTCAGCTCCCATCTCCAGCCGTGCTCTCAGGGGTCTGGTTTTGATGAAATTGACCATGCTAACAGCATGGGTCAAAACCTGGTTTAGGTCAGGGCTAACCTGTCTTGATGCTAGCGCTTCACTGTGTCTGACACAGTGCGTCCATTGCGCATTTGGCGAGGCCCTGTTGATTGGTGGCCGCAGTCCCTTTGTTTTCCCTGCCATGGTCTGTGCACCATCCGTGCAAACACCCACACAGTTCTCCCGTTTGAGGCCCTGTTGTGTCAGGTAGCAGTCCAGAAACATGAAGAGCTCAAGATCTGTCCTCTACTGGGACGTACTCTCACAACGGCAAATCCTCACACCGTGACTCTGACGTGACAAAGCCAACATGAGCAGTAAACAAGCAGTCTTTAATGCTGTCAGTAGCCTCGTCCACTTGTCAGACCAAACGTTTGTCTTCCAGTTTTTCAATGAGTTGTTCTTCAAGGTCATTTGAAATGTCGCATATACGTCTTGTGTGGCGTCAGGTTTATAAGATCAATATTTTAATATTCAGTCTGCTAATCTTGGGACCCCCCCCATTCAGTTTTTCATTCATAGCTTTTTTTCCATTTATTATTTTGAATTTAAGTTGCTTAATTGTACAGCCAAGAAACACAAGCTCCAGTGGTGTAAATTAACCTTCACTCCTTGCCACTAGATGGGGATAATGACCCATAAATGGCAGCGTGACCCCTAAGGGCAGAACTTTTTTTCTCCATTCTTTATTGAACACATTTTCATATATAACGGTACAAACAAAGACATAGACAATAGAAGACAAAAATAAATACAAAAGATGACATTTTACAATGCCAGAGTTTGTGTTATATGCAGCATATTAAATTTGCCTAGTAATTTAAAGGTCTTAATAGTTTTTTTTGTTTTTAAGATTAAATAAAATGGTGCTATATTGTTGGCTGTGAATGTTCTCATTCATCCAGGTCGTCATGATTATCCAAAGGAGTTGAATCAAGTGCAACTGGACTTGGTATATATTCTAGACTAGACCGGACTAGTGCCTTTCAGACTAGCTTGGTCTAGTCAGAAAGGCACAAACTGAGGAAGCCTCTTGGATGAGAGGCGAAACGTCTTCACAGATATATACCAAGTCCAGTTGCACTTGATTCGACTCCTTTGGGATGCTATATTGTTTAAACTCATTAATAACGTGCAGGAAAGTCGGCTTGGTTCCTGACCATTTTTTTCTTATAAATATGGAAATTTCAAAAAGTAATTAGTTGTACGATATACAGCATGTTATTTCCAATATTATCTAAAATATAGCATTACATGAAACATATCTATTTCAATATTCATGTTAAGTCTCTTTTTTTATAAAGTTGGCTACATCAGTCCGGAATATATATATACATGGAAAAATAGATGGGTAATGCTCTTTTTCTAGTCCATAAAAACCACACTTATAATCAATATCTAGTTTGAATCTTTCTAACACATGCTTTATCGGCTAAATTCTACGCAATATCTGGAAAGACACTTCCTTAAACTTGTTACTGACACAGTACTTGGCACAAGCTGTCCATGCTTTCTTCCACCGCATATCATTAAATAACGAGGACCAGAAACATCTAAACTTAGCACAAAAAGTAAGGAAATGTGTCTTTGGTATGTCTGTGAATGTTCTCATTCATCCAGGTCGTCATGGTTATCCAAAGGAATTGAATCAAGTGCAGCTGGACTTGGTATATATCCATGAAGACGTTTCGCCTCTCATCCATGTGTTTGGTAGGTTATTTCTTTGTTGTAACAACGCTTCTTGACATAAATCTTCCATCAGGCAGCTGATTGTCAGCAACTGGGGTACCAGAAGCTCAAAACAGAAGTCAATAGCAACAGCAAAATAAGCTGTTTGGCATTGGCAGAGAAGATTTGGCAAATTTTTCATGGGCGCAACCCACATACTGAGCTCTGCTGCTCATCCCACAAATGCATGTTCCTTACAAATGTGGCCCCATTCAAAAGGGATATAAACAGGCTTTCCAACGCTATAAGATATACTGCCAACAAGCATTGTTACAACAAAGAAATAATCTACCAAACACACATTTCCTTACTTTTTGTGATAAGTATAGAAGATGGTCTTTTTTGGGAGTTGTTCCTTATCCGATGAGAGGGTCTAAGGACAGGATGTTGTGTTGATGTTAAGCCCACTGAGGCAAATGAGTAATATGTGATATTGGGCTATACAAATAAAATTGATTTTGATTTGATTTGACAGTGACACCACTCTGTGTGTCCCTAATATTTTTGTTAGAGCACTTCTCTTTCAATATATTGGTTTCACCAATATAAATATTTTCCACAGTCTTCAAAGTAAAAAGGTTCGTCTATCGCACCAGACTTTCACAGAAGTTTAAGGACACTATCTGGTACAGCATCGAAAACAATAGCATACTCCTTCGGTTTTATAGGTATTTTGAATTTATCAAGAAATTCTTTATAAGATAATACATAACCATTTTGATTAAGTAATTGGCCAACTGTCAGTATTCCATTATTAACCCATGTGTGATAGAAATTAGTCCTATTTTTATATCGAATGTCTTTATTGTTCATATGAAGTACCTATGGGGTGAAAAGTTATGCTTGTAAGCTAATAACCAAGCTGTCAGTGCTTGCCGATGAAATTTTGCCAACTTAATAGGGATTTTATCAACAGAAAAGTCACATTTTAGTAGGAATTTGATACCACCAACTGGATCAAACGGGTAATTGGGGAAAATACCCCAAATAATATCCTTGTTTTTTTGAAAGTAGTCAGTATCCATTTAATTTAAATTAAGAGAGCTAAACTCTAGAACGTCCAGACCTCCACAGTCTTTGGTGTTACAAAGCACTTTTTTTTTTAAACAATGAGACTTATTCTTCCAAATGAAATTGTAAAGCACCTTGTCCAAGTCCTTAAAAACATTCTTTGGAACATCAAGTGACAAATCAATATATACAGATCTGGATATTCCTTCTGCTTTGGATAATAGTACCCAACCATATAAAGATGAGTCTCTCACTAACCAGTGATTAAAATTCTGCTTAATTTTTTCGACAATTGGTTTAAAATTCAAATTACTCCTTTGTTGTTCATCTTTGCATATTATTACTCCTGGGTATGTTACCATATCTTCGATTGGAATTCCATGTATATTTGTCATGTATATATATCTAATTTTATCTTTTAAGAATAATGCAGTGTCATCAGTGAGTTGACTTAATTTGAATTCTTTCCCTAACACTGAAATGCCCAAAAATGAATTCTTCTTAATGTGCATTGCCATTACTTGTGTTACTAACAAAAATAAAAAAGGTGAGATCGGGCATCCTTGTCTAATGCCTCGACCGACGTTAAATCTTTGAGAGGTTCCATGAGATAGCTTCACTGACCTGCTACATCCAGTATATAAAGTCTGCATTGCTTTTTGGGGAAAAAAATGATGAAACCAAAAAAAGTGAATAACTTGAAAAATAAAGGCATGTTCGACTATATCGAAAGCTTTGTACAAATAAATAAATAAAATGAAACTATCACCAGGGATAAGGTAACTATAATCAACCAAATCTAGTATTAATCTGACATTATTGCTGATATGTCTCCCATGCATGAATCCAGATTGTTCTTCATAAGTTATCTTGTGTAGCCCATTTTTCAGTCTTTTTGTAGAGATTAATGCAAATACTTTGGCATCATTATTTAATAAACTAATTGGTCTCCAATTATCTAAATATAATTGATCTTTATTGGGTTTTGGAATAAGTGTAATTACTCCTTGTTTTAATGATGCTGGGAGCGCATCAATTTCAACTGATTCTTGAAACATCGCAAGCAGAAAAGGAGCTAGCTCTGTACTGAATGTTTTATAAAACTCTACCATCAACCCGTCGTTGTCTGCTGATGTGTTGTCTTGAAGGTTTTTTTATACAATCAGTTATTTCAAATAAGCTTAACTTATTATCACATCTCTCCATGAAATCCTTGTCAACTTTCCTGACATTATGTTGTAATTTCTCTAAGAAATATCTATATGAGGTTCTTTATTAGCAGATGAATATGGGTTTTGATAGAACTGGGCTACATAAGAAGATAATTCTGATGGGTTGTCGCCGGGAATATCGTTTATCATTTATTCACGTACTGTTGATGTCTTGTTTTGCTTTTCTAAATTAAAGAAATACTTAGATTTTTTCCCCTTCTTCAATCCATTTACGTCTTGACCTAACAAATGCTCCCCTGGCATTTTCCTCATAAATGCTATCTAATTG
Source organism: Lampris incognitus (assembly GCF_029633865.1). NCBI lineage: Eukaryota > Metazoa > Chordata > Actinopteri > Lampriformes > Lampridae > Lampris > Lampris incognitus. The sequence continues at coordinate 1,078,457 of NC_079211.1, read as the reverse complement.
ATTTTGTAGGGCTGATAATCGAAGTAAATCCTGATTAGACAAACGTCGGTTTTCTTTTGTTGTCAGATTAATAATTTCCGTAATAACATTGGTTTCTTTTTCCTGTTTGGTTTTGGAATTTAGTTTGTCAATTTTAATTGCTACTTTCCTAATTTCAAATTTCATTAAGTCCCAATATAGTATCTATATTTATTCATAATACATGCCTGAGTCCGATACTTTCAAATTATTTGTCTAATTTCTGTTATAAGCAATTCATTTTCAAGTAATTTCTTATTCAGTTTCCAGTAGCCCTGGGAGACTTTTCTGGAGCCAATTCCATTAATATTAACTTTTATATAGATACCCTTACGGTCTGTCAAGGTAGACGGTTCAGTCCTAATGGAATCGATTTTGTCCTCCATTTCCTCAGACACCGATGAAAAATCTACACGGGATAGTAGAGATTTATCTTGACTGCTCCATGCATGCATACAGGCATGAATCTGAGTTTTTATGTCGGCAGCCATACCAACATGTATCCTGGCTCTGCCAAATGACAGAAGCTAAGCAGCTGTGGGCTTGGCTAGTACTTGGATGGAAGACCTCCCGGGAAAATGAGTTGCTGCCAGAAGTGGTGTTGGTGGGCCAGTAGAGGCAATCTTCCCTCTGGTCCTAATAAAAACAACAAATATAAAATCCCAATACCCTAGTGCAGTGATGGGGACACTGTGCTGTAGGAGATGCTGTCCTTCAGACGATACGGTAAACCGAGGTCCTGACTCACTGTGGTCATTAAAGATCCCATGGCACTTATCACAAAGAGTAGGGGTTCCCCGGTGTCCTGGCAACATTCTCCACCTGGCTCTCCATCTGGCCATCTCATCATCCCCCATGTACCTGGCTCAATGATTCCTCCCTCTCCACCTCAAGCTGCTGTGTGGTGAGTGTTCTGGCGCAAAATGGTTGCCGTGCACCACCCAGGTGGTGCTACACATTGGTGGTGATTGAAGTGAGTTACCCCTTTCAATGTGAAGCGTTTCGGGCGTCTAGAAAAGCACTGTATAAATGTGATGATGATGATGATTATTAATGTTATTATTATTTCTTTCACGTTTCCTGTTTTACATCCTGTAGAACCGGGTCCAAAATGTGGACTTTAGGCACTATATGGCAGATGTCACTTGATTGACAGTACTCGTTGTAATATGTGGGTGATCTTCTGGACTGCACTGATGTTGACGTTGCCTGGGATACGGTTGGTGAACTTTTCCATTCCCTTCTTCATGAGTCCTAGAGTTCCGATGACCACTGGTGTTGTTTTGGCCTTCATTCTCCACATCCTGTTGATTTCAGTCTCCAGGTCTCTGTACTTGGTCAGCTTCTCTGTGACTTTCACTGAGGTGTTTTTTTTCCGGATGGTATTGCCATGTCAATGAGCATGCACCTCTTTTCCTTCCTGTCCTTGATAATGATGTCGGGCTTGTTGGCTTTTATCTCTCTGTCAGTGTGGATGGGCGTGTCCCAGAGGATGGTGACATCATTGTTTTCAGTGACCGTTTTTGGCTGATGTTCGTACCACTTCTCACTCGTCTTGATCTTGTAACTCCTGCAGATCTTCCAGTGCAGGTATGCTGCTGCCCTGTTGTACCTGTACACGTACTCGGTCTTTGCCAGTTCTGGGCAGCCTTAGACAATGTGGTCGATGGTTTATTTTCTTCATACATTTCACAGATTCTGCATTTTGGGTCTTTTCCATCTTTGATGATGTGATGGTGATAGGATGTAGTTGCCAGGCTCTGGTCTTGTGCAGCGATTATCAGGCCCTCTGTCTCTGCTTTCAGCCCAGTGCTCCTCAGCCACTGGTGTGTCTTTTGTTGGTCCACATCTGCATCTTTCATTCTTTTTGGGTACTTCTCGTGCATTGCTTTGTCCTCCCAGGTTTTTTGCAGTTGCCGCTGGCCATGGTGTTTTGCCTTCTGCTTCACTCGTTTGGCATAGATGGTAGTTGCCTCATTTTGAGTTGGTGGGGTTTCTGGGACATCAAGCTCTTTCTTGAATTGCACAGCTTCTTTATTGATGGAGTAGATCTGATGTTTTACTGTTCGGAGGAGTGGGTCATCTGTTTTTGTCAGGTATGCATCCAGCCCGATAGTGGTAGTCTTAAAGGTCAGTTCGAGTTGGACTAGGCCTCGTCCTCCTGAAGCTCTTGGTACGTACAGCCTGTCGACATCTGCTTTTGGGTGGTGCATCTTCTCCATGGTCAGCGTCTTTCTTGTCTTGGTGTGTAGTCTCTTGATGTCATTCAGTTTCCAAAAGATGATGTTGAAGCTGTACGCCACTACAAGTATTGCTAGGGTGTTGATAGCTTCAATTCTGTTAGCCGCATTGCGTTTGCTCTTCAGTACCATATGCACACTCCTATGGTACTCTTTCTGGAACTTCTCCTTCATGGTTGAGTGTTGTATGCCGTCTCCTTCATTCACTCCTAGCTACTTGTATGTGCTATCTTGGTCTAGCTCTTTGATTACAGTATCAGTGTCAAGGTCTAAGTCTGCAGTCTTGGTAAGTCTTCCTTTCTTGAAAGTGGCTTTGGCACACTTGTCAATTCTGAATTCCATCTTGATGTCGTCGCTGAAAGTCTTGACGATGGTGAGTAGACCCTTCTGCTGATTGTCGTCCTTGGTAAACGTCTTGAGGTCGTCAATGTAGAACAGGTGGGTCAGTTTGCCATTCTGTGATTTGTACCCATAGCTGCTGTTGTTCAGTAGATTGCTGAGTGGTGCTAGTGCAAGGCAAAAGAGCAGCGGTGATAGTGAGTCCCCTTGGAAGATTCTGCTTCTGATGTTGATCGGTCTCGATATTAATGACCCCTCTGCATGATGGAGACTCAGGGTGGTCTTCCATGTCTTCATGCTCTCCGTGATGAATTTGACAGTTGTTGGGCAGACTCTATAGATTTTGAGGCTCTTCTCTATCCTGGAGTGTGGCATGCTGTCAAATGCCTTCCTGTAGTAAATCCATGCTGTTGACAAGTTCTTTGTCTTCGATTTGACCTCTTGCAGTATGGCTTTATTGATGAGTAGCTGGTCCTTGCATTCATAGCTACCTTTCTTACATCCCTTCTGTTCTGCTGGTAACAAGTTGTTTTTGTCGAGGAAACTATAGGTCCTCTCTGTGATGATCGAGGTGATGATCTTGTACATTGTTGGTAGGCAGGTGATGGGTCTTTAATTCTTTGGGTTCTGTGTCTCCTCTGTCTTCGGGAGCAGGTACGTGGTTCCCCATGTGAGCCTTTTGGGACATTTCTTTGGATTCTTGATGATATCATTGTAAGCCCATGCGAGGTCTTTGTGGATGCTGGGCAGGTTCTTGATCCAGAAGTTGGCAATTCTGTCTATCCCTGGTGCCTTCCAGTTGTTGGTCTTGTTGATGGCAACAGTGGTCTCAGTGGTGTTGATATCTGACCGTTCTTGGTGCTGTATATGTTTGTGTTGCTCCTGTTGTTGCTGGATCCATGTAACTCCCTCATTGTGTCTTTAGTTGTTCTCCCAGATCTTACCCCAGAACTCCTCAACTTCTGCGATTGTATTGAATTGAATTGAAGTGAATTGAATTAAATTGAAGTGAATTGAATTGAATGCCTTTATTGTCATCGTACTTTTAAATACAACGAAACTGGGAGTGCAACTCCACTGTGGTGCAACAATAAAATAAATAAAAAGCACACATTATAAAGACAAGAATGATTAAAAAAAAGCAATGGGATAAAACAGCAATGGAATAAAGTACACAATAGCAAGACAAGATTAATAAAGGAGCAGCAATGGGATAAAATGCAGGCATTGAAGTGTGATAGGTGGCTGTGAGAAGTTAACTATGCCTTGCTTGTTTAGTGTAATTATTGCGTTTGGGAAAAAGCTATTGGTGAATCTGGTGGTTTTGGATCTGATGGACCTGAAGCACCTGCCAGAGGGTAATAGTTCAAACAGGTGGTTACCGGGGTGTGAATTGCCCTTGATGATGCTTTTGGCTCTTGAGAGGGTCCGGCTGTGGGCAATGTCTGAAAGAGGAGGGAGGGGGCAACCGGTGATTTTTTTCTGGAGAGCCTTTTTGTCTGCGGTGGAGCAACCAGCAAACCACACCGGCATGCAGTATGTGAGGATGCTCTCAATTGTGGATCTGTAGAAGGACACCAGCAGCTTCACGCTCATGTTGTTTTTCCTGAGTAACCTCAGGAGATGTAGCCGCTGCTGTACCTTTTTGAGCACTGCCGTGGTGTTTGTTGACCATGAAAGACAGTCCATGATGTGGATTCCCAGGAATCTAAATGAGTGGACTCTCTCCACGCACTCACCATTTATGGAGAGAGGCTGGCGGGGGGTGTTGTGCTTTCTGAAGTCAATTATGAGTTCTTTTGTTTTTGTGGGGTTTAGGATGAGGTTATTTGCAGAGCACCACTCAGACAGATTCTGGACTTTCTGTCGGTAAGCGGACTCGTCACCGCCTGTTATGAGCCCGACTACAGTGGTGTCTTCAGCGAATTTTATGATGGAGTTTGAAGGCAGAGCTGGTAGACAGTCGAAGGTGTACAGTGAGTAGAGGAAGGGGCTCAACACGCAACCCTGCGGTGAGGCGGTGCTGAGTGAGATGGTGGAGGAGAGGTGGGGACCAACTCTGACTGACTGTGGGCGGTTTGTTAGAAGGTCCTTGATCCAGCTGCAAGTAGACGGAGGGAGGCCGAGGGTCAGCAGTTTGTTTATCAGGATGTCAGGAACGATTGTGTTAAAGGAGGAGCTGTAGTCCACAAAGAGCATCCTGATGTAGCTGTTCCTCTGTTTGAGATGGCTCAAGGCAGAGCGAAGGGTGGTGGACAATGCGTCTTCTGTTGATCTGTTTGGCCTGAATGCAAACTGATAGGGGTGCAGGGAAGGAGGGAGACTGGTTTGCATATGTTTGAGTACTAGTCTCTCAAAACACTTAATAACCAGAGGGGTGAGGGCTACCGGTCTGTAGTCTGCTAGGCTGTTTGAGGATGGTTTCTTAGGGACCGGGATGATAATTGCTGATTTCAGAGGGGTGGGGACCAAAGCCTGTGAGAGGGATAGTTTGAAGATGTTGGTAAAAACACCAGGGAGTTCGTGGCAGTATGCTCTGAGCACCTTTCCGGGTATCCCGTCAGGGTCAGCAGCCTTCCTTGGATTCACTGCTTTGAAGGCCTGTCTCGCCTCATGCTGTTTAACAGTGAGAGCAGGAGTGTCAGTGACCAAGGGGGGTGGAAAAGAGACGCTCCTGGTCTCAAAACGGGCAAAGAAGTTATTTAGCTCCTCTGCCAGCAGGGCTCCATTTGTTGTAATCACAGTTTTTTTGCTGCCTTTGTATTAAGTGAGGTGTTGTAGCCCCTGCCACACTCGTCTTGGGTTGTTATCCGAGACGTGGTCCTCGATTTTCCCTTTATAGGCCAGTTTGGCGGCCCTGATGCCTCTCTTCAGGTCAGCCCTAGCAGTGGCGTATAAAGCTCTGTCCCCTGACCTGAAGGCCCTGTCCCGTGCATTGAGAAGTTTGCGTACTTCTGAGGTCATTCGTGGCTTTTGATTGGGAAAAACACGGATGCGTTTATTTACAGTCACATTGCTAATGCAGGTGTTAATATAAACAAAGTACAGTTTCCGTGTATTCCTGGAGATCCCCTTGATCAAAAATGGACCAGTCTGGGTTTGAAAAACAGTCTTGGAGTTGAGACAGTGCTCCCTCAGGCCAAGTTGTAATGGTTTTAGTACATGGCTTTGCTGTCCTCCTGAGGGAGGTGTAGGTAGGGAGGAGGAGCAGGGAGAGGTGGTCAGAGAGCCCTGGGTGGGGGAGGGGCACTGTCCTGTATGCATGCTTTAAATTACAATAGACATGATCAAGGGTGTTTTTACCCCTGGTAGGGCAGTTAACAGGCTGAGTAAATTTGGGAAGCACCAACTTTAAGCATGCTTTGTTAAAGTCACCCGCGATCACATGGACACCGTCAGGATGTGTTTTCTGCTGCTTACTGATGGTTTGGTGGAGGTGAGCCAGAGATAGGCTAACATTTGCGTCGGGTGGGATGTAGACAGCTGTCAAAATTATTACTGTTAGCTCTCTTGGTAAGTAGAAGGGTCTGCACAACACTGACAGAGACTCCAGATCACGGGAACAGTGGCCGTCTATAACGCAGCTCTGTGTGCACCAGTTGGACTTCACGTACACACATAGCCCCCCTCCTCTGTTCGTACCGGTATCCCTGGACCTGACTGTCCTGTCTGTGAAGCGACCTGCCCTGTCTGTGAAGTGACCTGTCCTGTCTGTGAAGTGACCTGTCCTGTCTGTGAAGCGACCTGCCCTGTCTGAAGTGACCTGTCCTGTCTGTGAAGCGACCTGCCCTGTCTGTGAAGTGACCTGTGCTGTCTGTGAAGCGACCTGCCCTGTCTGTGAAGCGACCTGCCCTGTCTGTGAAGTGACCTGTCCTGTCTGTGAAGTGACCTGTGCTGTCTGTGAAGCGACCTGCCCTGTCTGTGAAGCGACCTGCCCTGTCTGTGAAGCGACCTGCCCTGTCTGTGAAGCGACCTGTCCTGTCTGTGAAGCGACCTGTCCTGTCTGTGAAGCGACCTGTCCTGTCTGTGAAGCGACCTGTCCTGTCTGTGAAGCGACCTGTCCTGTCTGTGAAGTGACCTGTCCTGTCTGTGAAGCGACCTGCCCTGTCTGAAGTGACCTGTCCTGTCTGTGAAGCGACCTGCCCTGTCTGTGAAGTGACCTGTGCTGTCTGTGAAGCGACCTGCCCTGTCTGTGAAGTGACCTGTCCTGTCTGTGAAGCGACCTGCCCTGTCTGTGAAGCGACCTGCCCTGTCTGTGAAGCGACCTGCCCTGTCTGTGAAGCGACCTGTCCTGTCTGTGAAGCGACCTGTCCTGTCTGTGAAGCGACCTGTCCTGTCTGTGAAGCGACCTGCCCTGTCTGTGAAGCGACCTGTGCTGTCTGTGAAGCGACCTGTCCTGTCTGTGAAGCGACCTGTGCTGTCTGTGAAGCGATCTGCCCTGTCTGTGAAGTGACCTGTCCTGTCTGTGAAGCGACCTGTCCTGTCTGTGAAGTGACCTGCCCTGTCTGTGAAGCGACCTGCCCTGTCTGTGAAGCGACCTGTCCTGTCTGTGAAGTGACCTGTCCTGTCTGTGAAGCGACCTGTCCTGTCTGTGAAGCGACCTGCCCTGTCTGTGAAGCGACCTGTCCTGTCTGTGAAGCGACCTGTCCTGTCTGTGAAGCGACCTGCCCTGTCTGTGAAGCGACCTGTGCTGTCTGTGAAGCGACCTGTCCTGTCTGTGAAGCGACCTGTCCTGTCTGTGAAGCGACCTGTGCTGTCTGTGAAGCGACCTGTCCTGTCTGTGAAGCGACCTGTCCTGTCTGTGAAGCGACCTGCCCTGTCTGTGAAGCGACCTGCCCTGTCTGTGAAGCGACCTGTCCTGTCTGTGAAGCGACCTGTCCTGTCTGTGAAGTGACCTGTCCTGTCTGTGAAGTGACCTGTCCTGTCTGTGAAGCGACCTGCCCTGTCTGTGAAGTGACCTGTCCTGTCTGTGAAGTGACCTGCCCTGTCTGTGAAGCGACCTGTCCTGTCTGTGAAGCGACCTGTCCTGTCTGTGAAGTGACCTGTCCTGTCTGTGAAGTGACCTGTCCTGTCTGTGAAGCGACCTGTGCTGTCTGAAGCGACCTGTCCTGTCTGTGAAGCGACCTGCCCTGTCTGTGAAGCGACCTGCCCTGTCTGTGAAGCGACCTGCCCTGTCTGTGAAGCGACCTGTCCTGTCTGTGAAGTGACCTGTCCTGTCTGTGAAGCGACCTGTGCTGTCTGAAGCGACCTGTCCTGTCTGTGAAGCGACCTGCCCTGTCTGTGAAGCGACCTGTCCTGTCTGTGAAGCGACCTGCCCTGTCTGTGAAGCGACCTGTCCTGTCTGTGAAGCGACCTGCCCTGTCTGTGAAGTGACCTGTCCTGTCTGTGAAGCAACCTGTGCTGTCTGTGAAGCGACCTGCCCTGTCTGTGAAGCGACCTGTCCTGTCTGTGAAGTGACCTGTCCTGTCTGTGAAGCGACCTGTGCTGTCTGTGAAGCGACCTGTGCTGTCTGTGAAGCGACCTGTGCTGTCTCTGAAGCGACCTGTCCTGTCTGTGAAGCGACCTGTCCTGTCTGTGAAGCGACCTGTGCTGTCTGAAGCGACCTGTCCTGTCTGTGAAGCGACCTGCCCTGTCTGTGAAGCGACCTGTGCTGTCTGAAGCGACCTGTCCTGTCTGTGAAGCGACCTGCCCTGTCTGTGAAGCGACCTGTCCTGTCTGTGAAGCGACCTGCCCTGTCTGTGAAGCGACCTGCGCTGTCTGTGAAGCGACCTGCCCTGTCTGTGAAGCGACCTGTCCTGTCTGTGAAGCAACCTGTGCTGTCTGTGAAGCGACCTGCCCTGTCTGTGAAGCGACCTGTCCTGTCTGTGAAGTGACCTGTCCTGTCTGTGAAGCGACCTGTGCTGTCTGTGAAGCGACCTGTGCTGTCTGTGAAGCGACCTGTGCTGTCTCTGAAGCGACCTGTCCTGTCTGTGAAGCGACCTGTCCTGTCTGTGAAGCGACCTGTCCTGTCTGTGAAGCGACCTGTCCTGTCTGTGAAGCGACCTGCCCTGTCTGTGAAGCGACCTGTGCTGTCTGTGAAGCGACCTGTCCTGTCTGTGAAGCGACCTGCCCTGTCTGTGAAGCGACCTGCCCTGTCTGTGAAGCGACCTGTCCTGTCTGTGAAGCGACCTGTCCTGTCTGTGAAGTGACCTGTCCTGTCTGTGAAGTGACCTGTCCTGTCTGTGAAGCGACCTGCCCTGTCTGTGAAGTGACCTGTCCTGTCTGTGAAGTGACCTGCCCTGTCTGTGAAGCGACCTGTCCTGTCTGTGAAGCGACCTGTCCTGTCTGTGAAGTGACCTGTCCTGTCTGTGAAGTGACCTGTCCTGTCTGTGAAGCGACCTGTGCTGTCTGAAGCGACCTGTCCTGTCTGTGAAGCGACCTGCCCTGTCTGTGAAGCGACCTGCCCTGTCTGTGAAGCGACCTGCCCTGTCTGTGAAGCGACCTGTCCTGTCTGTGAAGTGACCTGTCCTGTCTGTGAAGCGACCTGTGCTGTCTGAAGCGACCTGTCCTGTCTGTGAAGCGACCTGCCCTGTCTGTGAAGCGACCTGTCCTGTCTGTGAAGCGACCTGCCCTGTCTGTGAAGCGACCTGTCCTGTCTGTGAAGCGACCTGCCCTGTCTGTGAAGTGACCTGTCCTGTCTGTGAAGCAACCTGTGCTGTCTGTGAAGCGACCTGCCCTGTCTGTGAAGCGACCTGTCCTGTCTGTGAAGTGACCTGTCCTGTCTGTGAAGCGACCTGTGCTGTCTGTGAAGCGACCTGTGCTGTCTGTGAAGCGACCTGTGCTGTCTCTGAAGCGACCTGTCCTGTCTGTGAAGCGACCTGTCCTGTCTGTGAAGCGACCTGTGCTGTCTGAAGCGACCTGTCCTGTCTGTGAAGCGACCTGCCCTGTCTGTGAAGCGACCTGTGCTGTCTGAAGCGACCTGTCCTGTCTGTGAAGCGACCTGCCCTGTCTGTGAAGCGACCTGTCCTGTCTGTGAAGCGACCTGCCCTGTCTGTGAAGCGACCTGCGCTGTCTGTGAAGCGACCTGCCCTGTCTGTGAAGTGACCTGTCCTGTCTGTGAAGCAACCTGTGCTGTCTGTGAAGCGACCTGCCCTGTCTGTGAAGCGACCTGTCCTGTCTGTGAAGTGACCTGTCCTGTCTGTGAAGCGACCTGTGCTGTCTGTGAAGCGACCTGTGCTGTCTGTGAAGCGACCTGTGCTGTCTCTGAAGCGACCTGTCCTGTCTGTGAAGCGACCTGTCCTGTCTGTGAAGCGACCTGTCCTGTCTGTGAAGCGACCTGTCCTGTCTGTGAAGCGACCTGCCCTGTCTGTGAAGCGACCTGTCCTGTCTGTGAAGTGACCTGTCCTGTCTGTGAAGCGACCTGTGCTGTCTGAAGCGACCTGTCCTGTCTGTGAAGCGACCTGCCCTGTCTGTGAAGCGACCTGCCCTGTCTGTGAAGCGACCTGCCCTGTCTGTGAAGCGACCTGTCCTGTCTGTGAAGTGACCTGTCCTGTCTGTGAAGTGACCTGTCCTGTCTGTGAAGCGACCTGTGCTGTCTGAAGCGACCTGTCCTGTCTGTGAAGCGACCTGCCCTGTCTGTGAAGCAACCTGTGCTGTCTGTGAAGCGACCTGCCCTGTCTGTGAAGTGACCTGTGCTGTCTGTGAAGCGACCTGCCCTGTCTGTGAAGCGACCTGTCCTGTCTGTGAAGTGACCTGTCCTGTCTGTGAAGTGACCTGTCCTGTCTGTGAAGGGACCTGTCCTGTCTGTGAAGCAACCTTGCTGTCTGAAGCGACCTGCCCTGTCTGTGAAGCGACCTGTCCTGTCTGTGAAGTGACCTGTCCTGTCTGTGAAGCGACCTGTCCTGTCTGTGAAGGGACCTGTCCTGTCTGTGAAGCGACCTGTGCTGTCTTAAGCGACCTGTCCTGTCTGTGAAGCGACCTGTCCTGTCTGTGAAGCGACCTGCGCTGTCTGTGAAGCGACCTGTCCTGTCTGTGAAGCGACCTGTCCTGTCTGTGAAGTGACCTGTCCTGTCTGTGAAGCGACCTGTCCTGTCTGTGAAGCGACCTGCCCTGTCTTTGAAGCGACCTGCCCTGTCTGTGAAGCGACCTGTGCTGTCTGTGAAGCGACCTGCCCTGTCTGTGAAGCGACCTGTCCTGTCTGTGAAGCGACCTCTGCTGTCTGTGAAGCGACCTGTGCTGTCTGTGAAGTGACCTGTCCTGTCTGTGAAGCGACCTGTGCTGTCTGAAGCGACCTGTCCTGTCTGTGAAGCGACCTGTCCTGTCTGTGAAGCGACCTGTCCTGTCTGTGAAGCGACCTGCCCTGTCTGTGAAGCGACCTGTCCTGTCTGTGAAGCGACCTGTCCTGTCTGAAGCGACCTGCCCTGTCTGTGAAGCGACCTGTCCTGTCTGTGAAGCGACCTGTCCTGTCTGTGAAGCGACCTGTCCTGTCTGTGAAGCGACCTGTCCTGTCTGTGAAGCGACCTGTCCTGTCTGTGAAGCGACCTGTCCTGTCTGTGAAGTGACCTGTCCTGTCTGTGAAGCGACCTGTCCTGTCTGTGAAGCGACCTGTCCTGTCTGTGAAGCGATCTGCCCTGTCTGTGAAGCGACCTGTCCTGTCTGTGAAGCGACCTGCCCTGTCTGTGAAGCGACCTGCGCTGTCTGTGAAGCGACCTGCGCTGTCTGTGAAGCGACCTGTCCTGTCTGTGAAGCGACCTGCCCTGTCTGTGAAGCGACCTGCCCTGTCTGTGAAGCGACCTGTCCTGTCTGTGAAGCGACCTGTCCTGTCTGTGAAGCGACCTGCGCTGTCTGTGAAGCGACCTGCCCTGTCCTGTCTGTGAAGCGACCTGTCCTGTCTGTGAAGCGACTTGTCCTGTCTGTGAAGCGACTTGTCCTGTCTGTGAAGCGACCTGCCCTGTCTGTGAAGCGACCTGTCCTGTCTGTGAAGCGACCTGCCCTGTCTGTGAAGCGACCTGTCCTGTCTGTGAAGCGACCTGCCCTGTCTGTGAAGCGACCTGTCCTGTCTGTGAAGCGACCTGCCCTGTCTGTGAAGCGACCTGCGCTGTCTGTGAAGCGACCTGTCCTGTCTGTGAAGCGACCTGTCCTGTCTGTGAAGCGACCTGTGCTGTCTGAAGCGATCTGCCCTGTCTGTGAAGCGACCTGCGCTGTCTGTGAAGCGACCTGTGCTGTCTGTGAAGCGACCTGTCCTGTCTGTGAAGCGACCTGCTCTGTCTGTGAAGCGACCTGTCCTGTCTGTGAAGCGACCTGTCCTGTCTGTGAAGCGACCTGTGCTGTCCGTGAAGCGACCTGTCCTGTCTGTGAAGCGACCTGTGCTGTCTGTGAAGCGACCTGTCCTGTCCGTGAAGCGACCTGTCCTGTCCGTGAAGCGACCTGTCCTGTCCGTGAAGCGACCTGTCCTGTCTGTGAAGCGACCTGCCCTGTCTGTGAAGCGACCTGTCCTGTCCGTGAAGCGACCTGTCCTGTCCGTGAAGCGACCTGCCCTGTCTGTGAAGCGACCTGTCCTGTCCGTGAAGCGACCTGTCCTGTCTGTGAAGCGACCTGTCCTGTCTGTGAAGCGACCTGCCCTGTCTGTGAAGCGACCTGTCCTGTCCGTGAAGCGACCTGTCCTGTCCGTGAAGCGACCTGCCCTGTCTGTGAAGCGACCTGTCCTGTCCGTGAAGCGACCTGCCCTGTCTGTGAAGCGACCTGTCAGTCAGCTCAACAGCGGTGTCAGGGATTGAGGAGTTTAGCCAAGTTTCCGTGGTTATCATGGCGTTGCAGTTCCGTATTGAGTTGTTTGCGGCCACAGATAGCTCCAGATCTCCGATCTTGTGGACAACGGACCTGGCATTTGAGAGGAACAGGCTGGGGATGGGTGGTCTGTGTGGGTCTCTCCGTAGTCTGGCACAGAGACCCGCCCTGCATCCCTGCCCTGCATCCGCGCTTCTGTTTTCTCTCTTGCCGGCATCTGCGTCGCTTTTCCGGGATGACAATCCATGGGGAACCCGGTGTTCTGGTAATGGTGTCGGGATGTCGTGAGTCCGATGGAAAGATGATTTTATTGCCCTGCTATGAGCAACTCCAATGTTAACAAAGTCCTGATGACTGTCAGAATTAGTTGACTGATACAGATTTATTAGTAGCAGCGACCAGACAAACAAAATTAAGCACCAACTCGGAGAGCAAAGAGCCGCAGCACTCACGGGCGCTGCCATTTTGCCATTGTAGGAGATTCATTGACGTCTATCTTCTTCTTGCTCAGCTTATGATAAAAAAATCTGGCATCTTCTTTGAAGATCTTGTTTTGCCAAAAGAACTTGCTCCTCTTGTCGAATCTCCTCAGTCTCTGTGCCTTTGCTTGGATCTGTTGTTTTAGCATCTCTTTGACTATTGGTATATTATTCTTCTGTTTGATGTTGAGTTTTCGTTCCAGTTGTTTCCTTTTTCTCTCTTTGATGGTGGAGTTTTTCTCAACTTCACTCAGGAGTGATAGTTGTCTCAACTATCACTATCACTATTATTATTATTATTGTTATTGTCATTACACAAATGTCCTTTAACTTCATGCCATAATAAAACATAATAAGCGGGCGGGTCCATTCCTTGGGCCTAGGGTTAGAATGAGGCCGAAGTCTATTTGATGGATAGTGCCTTTCTTAGGATATGAGATGTTCCAAGTAGTGCCATCTTCTGTACTTCCTGTATTCTGATGTTACCCCAAGATCCGTTGGGTGTATTTATCCATCCCCCTTTTTTTTACAAGTCCCAGGGCTCCTATCAATACTGGTATTGTTGTGGTTTTTACAAGCCCTAGGGCTCCTATCACTACTGGTTTTTACAAGTCCCAGGGCTCCTATCACAACTACTGGTTTTTACATGTCCCAGGGCTCCTGTCACTACTGGTATTGTTGTGGTTTTTGCAAGTCCCAGGGCTCCTATCACTACTGGTACTGTTGTGGTTTTTACACGTCCCAGGGCTCCTATCACTACTGGTACTGTTGGGGTTTTTACAAGTCCCAGGGCTCCTATCACTACTGGTGTTGTTGTGGTTTTTACAAGTCCCAGGGCTCCTATCACTACTGGTGTTGTTGTGGTTTTTACAAGTCCCAGGGCTCCTATCACTACTGGTACTGTTGTGGTTTTTACAATTCCCTGGGCTCCTATCACTACTGGTACTGTTGTTGTTTTTACAAGTCCCAGGGCTCCTATCACTACTGGTATTGTTGTAGTTTTTACAAATCCCAGGGCTCCTATCACTACTGGTACTGTTGTTGTTTTTACAAGTCCCAGGGCTCCTATCACTACTGGTATTGTTGTAGTTTTTACAAATCCCAGGGCTCCTATCACTACTGGTATTGTTGTAGTTTTTACAAGTCCCAGGGCTCCTATCACTACTGGTATTGTTGTAGTTTTTACAAATCCCAGGGCTCCTATCACTACTGGTATTGTTGTAGTTTTTACAAGTCCCAGGGCTCCTATCACTACTGGTATTGTTGTGGTTTTTACAAGCCCTAGGGCTCCTATCACTACTGGTTTTTACAAGTCCCAGGGCTCCTATCACTACTACTGGTTTTTACATGTCCCAGTGCTCCTATCACTACTGGTATTGTTGTGGTTTTTGCAAGTCCCAGGGCTCCTATCACTACTGGTATTGTTGTGGTTTTTACACGTCCCAGGGCTCCTATCACTACTGGTATTGTTGTGGTTTTTACAAGCCCTAGGGCTCCTATCACTACTGGTGTTGTTGTGGTTTTTACAAGTCCCAGGGCTCCTATCACTACTGGTATTGTTGTGGTTTTTACATGTCCCAGGGCTCCTATCACTACTGGTGTTGTTGTGGTTTTTACAAGTCCCAGGGCTCCTATCACTACTGGTGTTGTTGTGGTTTTTACAAGTCCCAGGTCTCCTATCACTACTGGTATTGTTGTGGTTTTTACAAGTCCCAGGGCTCCTATCACTACTGGTGTTGTTGTGGTTTTTACAAGTCCCAGGGCTCCTATCACTACTGGTACTGTTGTGGTTTTTACAATTCCCTGGGCTCCTATCACTACTGGTACTGTTGTTGTTTTTACAAGTCCCAGGGCTCCTATCACTACTGGTATTGTTGTAGTTTTTACAAATCCCAGGGCTCCTATCACTACTGGTATTGTTGTAGTTTTTACAAGTCCCAGGGCTCCTATCACTACTGGTATTGTTGTAGTTTTTACAAATCCCAGGGCTCCTATCACTACTGGTATTGTTGTAGTTTTTACAAGTCCCAGGGCTCCCATCACTACTGGTATTGTTGTGGTTTTTACAAGTCCCAGGGCTCCTATCACTACTGGTATTGTTGTGGTTTTTACAAGTCCCAGGGCTCCTATCACTACTGGTGTTGTTGTGGTTTTTACAAGTCCCAGGGCTCCTATCACTACTGGTATTGTTGTGGTTTTTACAAGTCCCAGGGCTCCTATCACTACTGGTTTTTACAAGTCCGAGGGCTCCTATAACTACTGGTTTTTACACGTCCCAGGGCTCCTATCACTACTGGTACTGTTGTGGTTTTTACAAGTCCCAGTGCTCCTATCAGTACTGGTTTTTATAAGTCCCAGGGCTCCTATCACTACTACTGGTTTTTACATGTCCCAGTGCTCCTGTCACTACTGGTATTGTTGTGGTTTTTACAAGCCCTAGGGCTCCTATCACTACTGGTTTTTACAAGTCCCAGGGCTCCTATCACTACTACTGGTTTTTACAAGTCCCAGGGCTCCTATCACTACTGGTACTGTTGCGGTTTTTACAATTCCCAGGGCTCCTATCACTACTGGTATTGTTGTGGTTTTTACATGTCCCAGGGCTCCTATCACTACTGGTGTTGTTGTGGTTTTTACAAGTCCCAGGGCTCCTATCACTACTGGTGTTGTTGTGGTTTTTACAAGTCCCAGGGCTCCTATCACTACTGGTATTGTTGTGGTTTTTACAAGTCCCAGGGCTCCTATCACTACTGGTGTTGTTGTGGTTTTTACAAGTCCCAGGGCTCCTATCACTACTGGTACTGTTGTGGTTTTTACAATTCCCTGGGCTCCTATCACTACTGGTACTGTTGTTGTTTTTACAAGTCCCAGGGCTCCTATCACTACTGGTATTGTTGTAGTTTTTACAAATCCCAGGGCTCCTATCACTACTGGTATTGTTGTAGTTTTTACAAGTCCCAGGGCTCCTATCACTACTGGTATTGTTGTAGTTTTTACAAATCCCAGGGCTCCTATCACTACTGGTATTGTTGTAGTTTTTACAAGTCCCAGGGCTCCCATCACTACTGGTATTGTTGTGGTTTTTACAAGTCCCAGGGCTCCTATCACTACTGGTATTGTTGTGGTTTTTACAAGTCCCAGGGCTCCTATCACTACTGGTGTTGTTGTGGTTTTTACAAGTCCCAGGGCTCCTATCACTACTGGTATTGTTGTGGTTTTTACAAGTCCCAGGGCTCCTATCACTACTGGTTTTTACAAGTCCGAGGGCTCCTATAACTACTGGTTTTTACACGTCCCAGGGCTCCTATCACTACTGGTACTGTTGTGGTTTTTACAAGTCCCAGTGCTCCTATCAGTACTGGTTTTTATAAGTCCCAGGGCTCCTATCACTACTACTGGTTTTTACATGTCCCAGTGCTCCTGTCACTACTGGTATTGTTGTGGTTTTTACAAGCCCTAGGGCTCCTATCACTACTGGTTTTTACAAGTCCCAGGGCTCCTATCACTACTACTGGTTTTTACAAGTCCCAGGGCTCCTATCACTACTGGTACTGTTGCGGTTTTTACAATTCCCAGGGCTCCTATCACTACTGGTATTGTTGTGGTTTTTACAAGTCCCTGGGCTCCTATCACTACTGGTACTGTTGTGGTTTTTACAAGTCCCTGGGCTCCTATCACTACTGGTACTGTTGTGGTTTTCATTCCCCACATTTGTTCAGTCTGGATTTCAAGGTCTTTATATTTGGACAGTGTTTCAGTTACTTTTACTGAGGTGCTTCTTTCAGTCAGCATGGACATGTCGATTAGTAGGCAGCTTTTTTATTTTTTGTTCTTGGTGATGATGTCTGGTCTGTTGGCCTTTATCTCACGATCTGTCTGTATTGGCCTGTCCCATAAGATTGTGATGTGGCCTTTTTCTTTTACTGTTTGGGGCTCTTGCTTGTACCATTTTTCTTTTGTGTTGATGTTGAATTCTTTGCAGGCAATCCAGTGCAGGTATGTGGCGGCCTTGTTGTGTCTTTGTAGGTATTTAGTTCTGGCCAGCTCAGGACACCCTGCCACCATATGGTCAATGGTTTCCTGGAAGTGACTACATATCCTGCATGCTGGGTCTGTGCCATCTTGGAGGATTTTGCTCCGGTAGTAATTGGTCTAGATGGGCTGGTTTTGGGCAGCGATGATAAAGCCTTCTGTTTGGATTTCAGCCCAGCTGTTTTGAGCCATTGGTTGGTCATATGTTGGTCTACATCTTTCTCACCTACTCTTTTTGGGTATTGCGCGTGTATTTGTTTCCCTTCCCATTTTTGTTTAATTTGTTCTTGGGCTTGACAATGCTTTTTGTGTCTGTGAATATTCTCATTCATCGAGGTCATGGTTATCCAAAGGAGTTGAATCAAGTGCAACTGGACTTGGTATAAATCCGTGAAGACGTTTCGCCTCTCATCCAAGAGGCTTCCTCAGTTCGTGCCTTTCTGACTAGACCAAGCTAGTCTGACTGGCTGCTGATGAGACTCAGTATTTATCCTCTAGGAGTCGTTGTCAGAGCTATTGATATGCGTGGCTCTTTGTGATCCGATGTTTGTTTGTTTGTTTGTTTCCGAAGATTGCGGACTACAGAAACCACTTGCGATTCAATCTGAGATGCAGACAACACAGGCTCATACCCACTAGCCTGCGCCTGTGTACCACAATAAAAGGACATAGAGCAGACAGAATCATAGAGAAGGCACAGAATCAACTCCTGAATGAAAGAGTGAGACAGGTCCATTTCACTATTGAAGGGCTGAAGGAGAAATCTGACCAACTACTCCAGCAACTAACATCCCACTTGCCTGGTGCACTCTTGGAGAGGATCACCGATTTCACCAAGAAAACCCAACTATCTCTACACCACAAAACCAAAGAAAGGCAGAGAAGGAAGTTTCAAAACTTACAGCGACGAACCAGCAACACTAGCCAAGCAGATATACTTACCTGGAGACAAAAGACAGAACATCCCACACAAAACGGAATGCAGAAAAGATGGATCAAGAATCTGTCGGACAAGGTACTTACCCAATCAGAGAAGGAGGCCTTAGCCAAAGGACTGAACTTCGCTATGACACCCAAACAACTACCTATAGTTGACCTCATCACATCCACAGAATCAGCCATAAGGAAAAACAAGCTAACGGAAACCGAGGCGGAACAGCTTAGGTTAAAGGTATCAGCAGCTCTGTCCAATGTGAAACTCCCTCCTTCCAACCTAACCATGGAGGAAAGGAAAGCCGTGACAGCCCTGAGCAAGGATGAAAAAAATCACTATCCTTCCAGCAGATAAGGGGAGATGCACGGTTATCCTCAACACCACAGACTACCACGCCAAGATCACGTCATTACTCAGCGACACCAACACCTATGAACCTATGGGACGTGATCCTACTAGTGGTTACAAGAGGAGAATAATAGAGTACCTACAGAAACTACAGAAAGGAGGAACCATTGATCAGGTACAATACCACCGTCTCTACCCACAAGATAACATTCCATGCATATATGGACTCCCTAAGATCCATAAAGATGGAAGCCCCCTCAGGCCCATCATCAGCAGCATAAACTCGGTCACATACAACATTGCCAAACATGTAGCCAACATCTTGACCCCTTTAGTGGGCGAAACACCTCACCATATCCAAAACTCCATTGACTTTGTGGACAAGGTCCAAGGCGTAAAACTGGAACCGAATGAAACCATGGTATCCTACGACGTGACCTCATTATTCACCTGCATCCCAACAATGGATGCTTTGGAAACTGTGAGGCAACGTTTGCTACGGGACGACGTCCTCCACAATAGGGCCAACCTCAGCCCAGACCAGATTTGCCAACTACTGGACCTTTGCCTGAACACTACATATTTCCAATTCAGGGGCCAGTTTTACAGACAGGAACACGGCTGTGCAATGGGCTCGCCAGTATCGCCCATTGTGGCCAACTTATATATGGAAGCGGTAGAACACAGGGCCCTGAACTCCTTCAGAGGAACACCTCCGAGCCACTGGTTCAGGTATGTGGACGACACATTGGACAAAATCCAAACACAAGAGGTGCAAGCGTTTACCAAACACATCAACTCAGTGGACAAGAACATTAAGTTCACAAGGGAGGACGTAAAGAACAACAGTTTGCCCTTCTTGGACCGTGACGTCCACATTGGGGAAGACAGGAGCCTCCCCATTGGGGTTTACAGGAAACCTACACACACAGACCAATATCTACTTTTCGACTCACACCACCCGCTGGAACACAAACTGAGCATCATCAGAACTTTGCAACACAGAGCTGACAATGTGCCCAGCAGCACTCAGGCCCAATGAGAAGAACACAAACACCTGAGGGGAGCTTCAAAAACCTGCGGCTACCCCAGTTGGACCTTTGTGAAAACTGCAACACGTTCCACAAAGACCAACCAGGTGAGTGATGAGGAGAAAAGGAACAGAAGGAATAACACAGTCATCCCGTATGTTTCTGGGGTCTCCGAGAAACTCGGGAGAATTTTCAACAAACACCGCATCCCGGTATACTTCAAACCCAGCAACACACTCCGACAAAGACTGGTTCATCCCAAAGACCGTGTACCACACACCCGGAAAAGCAATCTGGTGTATGCTGTACAATGCAATGAGGATTGCACTGACCTATACATCGGAGAAACCAAACAACCGCTACACAAACGGATGGCCCAACACAGAAGGCCACACTCCTCAGGACAAGACTCAGCAGTCTATCTACACCTAAAGGAGAAGACACACTCCTTCCAGGACAGCAACGTACACATTTTGGACAGGGAAGATAGATGGTTTGAAAGGGGGGTGAAGGAAGCCATCTATGAGAAACTGGAAAAACCATCCCTCAACAGAGGAGGAGGTCTGCGACACCACCTATCTCCCACTTACAATGCCGTCCTTTCATCTCTACCCAGGAGACTCAAGAAGCCTAGCCTCCAAGAACAACAGTCGCTCACTAACGGCTCCAACCACTCTCATGACCACTGAACAATGAAGTCGAGACTAACACCCCCAACCACCGTCGCTGCTAAACAAATGCAAATCAACAGCTCCGATGGCGACGGGCGCGGCCAAACATCGGTACACAAAAGAACCACGGACATCTATAGCTCCGACAACGACTCCTAGAGGATAAATTCTGAGTCTCATCAGCAGCCAGTCAGACTAGCTTGGTCTGGTCAGAAAGGCACGAACTGAGGAAGCCTCTTGGATGAGAGGCGACACGTCTTCACGGATATATACCAAGTCCAGTTGCACTTGATTCAACTCCTTTGGAGAACCATGACGACCTGGATGAATGAGAACATTCCCAGTCAAATTAGTTCACTTTGATTTTCTTCCCTGGATTACTGAGCATCAACACACTTAGTTAGACTTCATACTAAAATCAGAGGGGTAAAAGTCCTGCATGTCTTTAAAAAGTCATAATAGCACACACACTCAGCAAAATATTTAACTTGTCTGAAAACTATATTTTGTTTCAGACGAGCCATTGGGTTTCATAACCTTTCCCTTAGTTATCACTGATAACAAGTGTAAGGATTTTTTTTTCCTTCAAGTCAGTTTTATTTGTACAGCCTAATATAACAAATTACAGATTGCGTCAAGGGGCTTTACAGCAACACAACATCCTGTCCTTACACTCTCTCATCAGATAAGGAACAACTCCCTAAAAAATTTAATTAATGCCTCACATTCAACCACACACACACACACACACACACACACACACACACAAACACACTGATGGTGGTATCAACCATAGAAGGTAACAACTAGCTCATCAGGAGCAGCTAGGGGCAAGGCATCTTGCTCAGGCTCACCTCCATCAGATTTTGCCAACCTGCTCTACCTCTAAGCTACTGCCACCCCAGAGGCTGAATAGACTAAAATGAATCCCAGAATTTTTAGAATCTAAGATGTTGGTTTTCAGATAAACAGCATTGTGCCATGAAGCTGAACGCTGCCTCAGTAATGCGTCATTTACACCGCGAACTCAATGCTACTTTCCCAACTCCTTCATATCCACATGCCCTCCTACACTCTCAGATCCTCGTCTGCTCCCCAACTCACTACACCATCGGGCCACTTGACTACCATGGGGTCTAGAGCCTTCAGTCATTCTGCCCCCCTCCCACCTTGACTACCATGGGGTCTAGAGCCTTCAGTCATTTTGCCCCTCCCCCCACCTCGACTACCATGGGGTCTAGAGCCTTCAGTCATTCTGCTCCCCCCCCCCACCTTGACTACCATGGGGTCTAGAGCCTTCAGTCATTCCCCCCCCCACCTTGACTACCATGGGGTCTAGAGCCTTCAGTCATCCCCCCCCCACCTTGACTACCATGTGGTCTAGAGCCTTCAGTCATTCTGCCCCTGTCCCACCTTGACTACCATGGGGTCTAGAGCCTTCAGTCATTCTCCCCCCCCCACCTTGACTACCATGGGGTCTAGAGCCGTCAGTCATTCTCCGCCCCCCACCTTGACTACCATGGGGTCTAGAGCCTTCAGTCATTCTCCCCCCCCCACCTTGACTACCATGGGGTCTAGAGCCTTCAGTCATTCTCCCCCCCCCCACCTTGACTACCATGGGGTCTAGAGCCGTCAGTCATTCTCCGCCCCCCACCTTGACTACCATGGGGTCTAGAGCCTTCAGTCATTTCCCCCCCCCCACCTTGACTACCATGGGGTCTAGAGCCTTCAGTCATTCTCCCCCCCCCCACCTTGACTACCATGGGGTCTAGAGCCTTCAGTCATTCTCCCCCCCCACCTTGACTACCATGGGGTCTAGAGCCTTCAGCCATTCTGCCCTCTGCCTATGGAACTCTCTCCCACAAGACATTCACAACACTGACTCTCTTTCAACCTTCACATCCCATCTCAAAACGCACCTTTTCAAACTGGTATATTCAGTCTGATCCACACTTCACTGAGTTTTGTGCAGATGATGATTTTATACGTATCTGTTGTGTTAACTTTTGATTGTCTACCCTGCTTTGTTGTGATTTTATGCTGTCTGACGCAGTGCTGCTGGTTTTATTGTGTTCTGTAAGGTTTCCTTTAGTGCTCTGAAAGACTTCCACAAATAAAATGTATTACTATTATTATTATTATTAAGTGTTTTACATAATCCGGTTATTTCTACCAAGCCTCCAGCGCAGGGGAAGAAGAGCTTATCAGCTGGTGTTCATCACCTTCCCCTGGTCGTTAAATATTCATGCCACTGAGGTTTCTTTAATTAAGTGTTGTTCTTGATTACATTACTCTTTGTTCCTCTTCTCTTCACAGGTCATCACCATCGGCAGGCATGTAAAAGGCTATCATTACATTATAGCCAACCTGGTAAGTTTTACTGTGCCAACACCAGCCACCCATTTCCCATTTCATTTGTCAGTGAAAAGTCGGTCAATATGCAGAGAGCAAGACATACAGTTCATGGAGAAAGTACTCAGACCCCTTCCCTTTTTCATCATTTTGATACGTTACAGCCAAAATGAAATGTTGCATTTTGAGAATCAGAATCAGAATCATGTTGATTGGCCACGTAGGTTCTCACTAAATGGAATTTGACTCGGTTTCGCGGCTCTCAGTGTACTTAACATGGAATAACAACACAGCAATCTTCAGATACATACACATGATTGACTATATTCTATATATTTGACTATATATTTAACCTGTTTAAGACAAGGAGGCAATAGTGCAGCGGCCAGGACACATACCCACAACTGGCGATGCCCGACCAAGCCGGCGATAACACGGGGATGCGATCCGGCGATCCCCATGTTGGTGATCGCGGCCACGCTACCCGGACGCCCGTCCACATTGGGTTTTTATTTCAGGAATTATATGGGTAGATTCTGATTTATATGTAGCTTGTGGGCTAAAATCTCGGAAGCTCCATGATCATCTAGACCTAAACAGCATCTGTTCAGATTGTTTAGTGGAGAGTAGATTGAATTCTGTTTGTAAATTTAGCCCCGAGACACTTGAACTCCTTCACTTGAGGCAACAACTCATGCCCAACCCGGAGGGAGCAATCCACCATTTTCCAGTAGAAAACCATGGCCTCAGACTTGGAGGTGCTGACTCTCATCACGGCCGTTTCACACTCAGCTGCAAACTGCCCCAGTGCATGCTGGAGGTCACATTCTGATGAAGCCAAGAAAATCACATCATCTGCAAAGAGCAGAGATGCAATTCTGAGGTTCTCAAAATGGACACACTCCTCACCTTGGCTGTGCCTTGAGATCCTCTCCATGGATATCACAAACAGAATCAGAGACAAGGGACAACCTTGGCAGAGTCCGACACCCACCGAAAACGTGTTTGAATGTGCCAAGAATGCGGATACAGCTCTCACTTTGCGTATACAAGGACCAGATGGCTTGTATGACTGGATCGCGGATACAAGCAGCTGAAATTAGTTTCCTCCGTAGGGTGTCTGGGCTCAGGCTTAGAGATAGGGTGAGGAGCTCGGACATGTCCAATCTGGCCTGGGAACGCCTTGGAATCCCCCAGGAGAAGCTGGAGGGCGTTGCTGGGGAGAGGGACGTCTGGAGTGCCCTACTTAGCTTGCTGCCATGGCGACCCGACCCCGGAGAAGCAACTGATGATGAATGAATGAATGTAAATGTCACCTTTGCTTGTAGAGCTCTGGAGAAGGAGCAGCTGAGTGTTGTTGATACAACTTCATTATGAGATCTGTTAATTCGGTTAAACGTTTCTGTTTTTGTTTACTGGTGAATGACCAGTATGGAATGGCCCCGTGGGAATGCGTTTACAATTTCTCAAATAGTACTGTAAGTTGCATCGGTAGTTAGTCAAAATGTAATTTATCTCAGAATATGGCTGTAACGTAGTATCAAAATGTAACTCATCTCAGAATATGGCTACAACATAGTATCAAAATGTAACCCATTCAGAATATGGCTACAACATAGTATCAAAATGTAACCCATCTCAGAATATGGCTATAACATAGTATCAATATATAATTTATCTCAGAATATGGCTGTAACGTAGCATCAAAATGTAATTTATCTCAGAATATGGCTGTAACGTAGTATCAAAATGTAACCCATCTCAGAATATGGCTATAACGTAGTATCAATATATAATTTATCTCAGAATATGGCTGTAACTTAATATCAAAATGTAACCCATTCAGAATATGGCTGTACCGTAGTATCAAAATGTAACCCATCTCAGAATATGGCTGTAACGTAGTATCAAAATGTAATTTATCTCAGAATATGGCTGTAACGTAGTATCAAAATGTAACCCATCTCAGAATATGGCTGTAACGTAGTATCAAAATGTAACCCATCTCAGAACATGGCTGTAACGTAGTATCAAAATGTAACCCATCTCAGAATATGGCTGTAACGTAGTATCAAAATGTAACCCATCTCAGAATATGGCTGTAACGTAGTATCAAAATGTAACCCATCTCAGAATATGGCTATAACATAGTATCAATATATAATTTATCTCAGAATATGGCTGTAACGTAGTACCAAAATGTAACCTATCTCAGAATATGGCTTTAACATAGTATCAAAATGTAACCCATCTCAGAATATGGCTGTAACGTAGTATCAAAATGTAACCCATCTCAGAATATGGCTATAACGTAGTATCAATATATAATTTATCTCAGAATATGGCTGTAACGTAGTATCAAAATGTAACCCATCTCAGAATATGGCTGTAACGTAGTATCAAAATGTAACCCATCTCAGAATATGGCTGTAACGTAGTATCAAAATGTAACACATCTCAGAATATGGCTTTAACGTAGTATCAAAATGTAACCCATCTCAGAATATGGCTGTAACGTAGTATCAAAATGTAACCCATCTCAGAATATGGCTGTAACGTAGTATCAAAATGTAACCCATCTCAGAATATGGCTGTAACGTAGTATCAAAATGTAACCCATCTCAGAATATGGCTATAACATAGTATCAATATATAATTTATCTCAGAATATGGCTGTAACGTAGTACCAAAATGTAACCTATCTCAGAATATGGCTTTAACGTAGTATCAAAATGTAACCCATCTCAGAATATGGCTATAACGTAGTATCAATATATAATTTATCTCAGAATATGGCTGTAACGTAGTATCAAAATGTAACACATCTCAGAATATGGCTGTAACGTAGTATCAAAATGTAACCTATCTCAGAATATGGCTGTAACATAGTATCAAAATGTAACCTATCTCAGAATATGGCTGTAACGTAGTATCAAAATGTAATCCAGGTCAGAATATGGCTGTAACGTAGTATCAAAATGTAATCCATCTCAGAATATGGCTGTTACATAGTATCAAAATGTAACCTATCTCAGAATATGGCTGTAACGTAGTATCAAAATGTAATCCAGGTCAGAATATGGCTGTAACGTAGTATCAAAATGTAATCCAGGTCAGAATATGGCTGTAACGTAGTATCAAAATGTAACCCATCTCAGAATATGGCTGTAACGTAGTATCAAAATGTAACCCATCTCAGAATATGGCTGTAACGTAGTATCAAAATGTAACCCATCTCAGAATATGGCTGTAACGTAGCATCAAAATGTAACCTATCTCAGAATATGGCTGTAACGTAGTATCAAAATGTAACCTATCTCAGAATATGGCTGTAACGTAGTATCAAAATGTAATCCAGGTCAGAATATGGCTGTAACGTAGTATCAAAATGTAATCCATCTAAGAATATGGCTGTAACGTAGTATCAAAATGTAACCCATCTCAGAATATGGCCATAACGTAGTATCAAAATGTAACCCATCTCAGAATATGGCTGTAACGTAGTATCAAAATGTAACCTATCTCAGAATATGGCTGTAACGTAGTATCAAAATGTAACCTATCTCAGAATATGGCTGTAACATAGTATCAAAATGTAACCCATCTCAGAATATGGCTGTAACGTAGTATCAAAATGTAACCCATCTCAGAATATGGCTGTAACGTAGCATCAAAATGTAATTTATCTCAGAATATGGCTGTAACGTAGTATCAAAATGTAACCCATCTCAGAATATGGCTATAACGTAGTATCAATATATAATTTATCTCAGAATATGGCTGTAACGTAATATCAAAATGTAACCCATTCAGAATATGGCTGTACCGTAGTATCAAAATGTAACCCATCTCAGAATATGGCTGTAACGTAGTATCAAAATGTAATTTATCTCAGAATATGGCTGTAACGTAGTATCAAAATGTAACCCATCTCAGAATATGGCTGTAACGTAGTATCAAAATGTAACCCATCTCAGAATATGGCTGTAACGTAGTATCAAAATGTAACCCATCTCAGAATATGGCTGTAACGTAGTATCAAAATGTAACCCATCTCAGAATATGGCTGTAACGTAGTATCAAAATGTAACCCATCTCAGAATATGGCTATAACATAGTATCAATATATAATTTATCTCAGAATATGGCTGTAACGTAGTACCAAAATGTAACCTATCTCAGAATATGGCTTTAACATAGTATCAAAATGTAACCCATCTCAGAATATGGCTGTAACGTAGTATCAAAATGTAACCCATCTCAGAATATGGCTATAACGTAGTATCAATATATAATTTATCTCAGAATATGGCTGTAACGTAGTATCAAAATGTAACCCATCTCAGAATATGGCTGTAACGTAGTATCAAAATGTAACCCATCTCAGAATATGGCTGTAACGTAGTATCAAAATGTAACACATCTCAGAATATGGCTTTAACGTAGTATCAAAATGTAACCCATCTCAGAATATGGCTGTAACGTAGTATCAAAATGTAACCCATCTCAGAATATGGCTGTAACGTAGTATCAAAATGTAACCCATCTCAGAATATGGCTGTAACGTAGTATCAAAATGTAACCCATCTCAGAATATGGCTATAACATAGTATCAATATATAATTTATCTCAGAATATGGCTGTAACGTAGTACCAAAATGTAACCTATCTCAGAATATGGCTTTAACGTAGTATCAAAATGTAACCCATATCAGAATATGGCTATAACGTAGTATCAATATATAATTTATCTCAGAATATGGCTGTAACGTAGTATCAAAATGTAACACATCTCAGAATATGGCTGTAACGTAGTATCAAAATGTAACCTATCTCAGAATATGGCTGTAACATAGTATCAAAATGTAACCTATCTCAGAATATGGCTGTAACGTAGTATCAAAATGTAATCCAGGTCAGAATATGGCTGTAACGTAGTATCAAAATGTAATCCATCTCAGAATATGGCTGTTACATAGTATCAAAATGTAACCTATCTCAGAATATGGCTGTAACGTAGTATCAAAATGTAATCCAGGTCAGAATATGGCTGTAACGTAGTATCAAAATGTAATCCAGGTCAGAATATGGCTGTAACGTAGTATCAAAATGTAACCCATCTCAGAATATGGCTGTAACGTAGTATCAAAATGTAACCCATCTCAGAATATGGCTGTAACGTAGTATCAAAATGTAACCCATCTCAGAATATGGCTGTAACGTAGTATCAAAATGTAACCTATCTCAGAATATGGCTGTAACGTAGTATCAAAATGTAACCTATCTCAGAATATGGCTGTAACGTAGTATCAAAATGTAATCCAGGTCAGAATATGGCTGTAACGTAGTATCAAAATGTAATCCATCTAAGAATATGGCTGTAACGTAGTATCAAAATGTAACCCATCTCAGAATATGGCTGTAACGTAGTATCAAAATGGGGGAAAACTGAAGGTGTCCTAATACTTTGTGAGTCCACTGTGGATGGACACATGGACAAACAACAGACCGCCAGACGGGTAGATAGAAGAACAGATGAATAACTGGCTGTGAATCTATGTTTTCAGGGCTTCATCGATGGCGACCTGTCAAAAATCCAGTATGGCGGCGCGAATGTGTCAGGCTTCCAGATTGTGGATTTTGATGATCCCTTGGTGTCTAAGTTTGACCAGAGGTGGGAGGCCCTGGAAGAGAAGGAGTACCCTGGAGCAGACAGTAAAATCAGAGTGAGAGGACACACACACACACACACACACACACACACACACACACACACACACACATACACAGACACACACGCCAGGCTCATTGTGGTGCTGTTGTGTTGTCTCTGTGTAGTACACATCAGCGCTGACCTATGACGCGGTGCAAGTCATGACCGAGGCCTTCAGGTTCCTCCACAAGCAGCGCATCGACATCTCCAGGAGGGCCAACAACGGAGACTGTCTGGCCAACCCCGCCGTGCCCTGGGCTCAGGGCATGGAGATAGAACGAGCCTTGAAACAGGTGAGCAACTCTCTCTCTCTCTCTCTCTCTCTCTCTCTCTCTCTCTCTCTCTCTCCCCATTTCTCTTTCTCACTCTCTCTCTTTCTCAATATATGTATGTGCTTTATTTGCATGACATACGTTTGTGTACATTCTCACTCTTTCTCACTCTCTCTTTCTCAATTATTTATTTATTTGTTTTATTTATTTAACCTTTATTTAACCAGGAGGATCTCGTTGAGATTACAAACCTCTTTTTCAAGGGAGACCTGGCCAAGACAGGCAGCAGCAATTAGAAAGCACAGATACAAAGTCACACAGTTGCAAAATTACACATTTGAAAACACAAACAAAAGACAAAAAAAAAACTTAGAAAAAAGATAAATGACAAGCAGATTATACAAAACAAGTACATGTTGTGAAATCAGCTTCAAGTGCTCTCAATGTGGATTTGAAACGGCTCAGTGAGATGAACTCTGCAGGTTTCCAGTCATTCTGCAACATATTCTGGGTTAAAGGTGCAGAATGAACCAAAGCCTGTTTAGCCAGTTCAGGTCGGGCATGTGGAACAGAAAGCAGCACATAGTCCAGAGAAAGACAGGAGGAAGGGCCTGCACTTCTCAGTGCAGTGAAGCCACAGATGTAGGAAGGCAGTAGACCGAGGATTGCCTTATATATAACAGTATACCAATGACTGAGCCGTGGGGTGGCCAGAGCAGACCATCCCACCCGAGCACACAACTCACTCGCTTTTTTACATTTAAAGAAAAACACAACCTATTTCCAAAATGAAAACCCAGTAAACTGAGTCTAAACTAAGTCTAAGCTGAGTCTAAACTGAGTCTAAACTGAGTCTAAGCTGAGTCTAAACTGAGTCTAAGCTGAGTCTAAACTGAGTAAGCTGAGTCTAAACTGAGTCTAAGCTGAGTCTAAGATGAGTCTAAACTGAGTCTAAACTGAGTCTAAGCTGAGTCTAAGCTGAGTCTAAACTGAGTCTAAGCTGAGTCTAAACTGAGTCTAAGCTGAGTCTGTTTTTAAAAGCTCTAAAGCTGAAATCCATGATTTCGCCAATCTCCATCCCTCTGGCAGTGGGACTACAAACAAGGTGTAGCAGGACTACAAACAAGGTGTAGCAGGACTACAAACAAGGTGTGGCAGCACTACAAACAAGGTGTAGCAGGACTACAAGCAAGGTGTGGCAGGACTACAAACAAGGTGTGGCAGCACTACAAACAAGGTGTAGCAGCACCACAAACAAGGTGTGGCAGGACTACAAACAAGGTGTAGCAGCACCATAAACAAGGTGTGGCAGGACTACAAACCAGAGGTGTAAGAACCAGGTCCAGAAAGTAAAAGTCCAAACCATGTAGTATTTGCTCCACTCATGTACTACACCAGCAGATTCTAGCCAATACCACCACTCAACTAGGTAGGGAAAACTAGCTAATGAAATCAACTGGTTCAGTAACATGGTTGGAGCAAATACACGGTTTGGACATTTACTTCCTGGACCCGGTTTTTACAACTCTGCACAAACAAGGTGTAGCAGGACTACAAACAAGGTGTAGCAGCCATTGTGGCTGGTGTGCCATCAGCTCGGCAGGCAACGGTTCCCACTCTTGTAAAAGTGGATCCTGGGACCAAAGCGAACGTAGTATTACAAACTACATCACACTAATTGGGAACACTATTGGACAGTCATATTGGTTGTCATGAGAACACTGTTGTACAGTCATATTGGTTGTCATGGACACATGAGCATCACGTTTCAGTCTTTTTTCCCGCTGGAGTTGTTTCCAGTGTTCGTCCTTCACAGTCAAAACATCTCAACAGCGGGATATGGAGACTGGAGAGTCTCCACCCATGGTGAAGATGACTGGTAGCATTATGGGTCCTGACTCCATCACACACACAGAGGAAATAAACGTTTATTCAGGGAGAAAAATCACATATTTCAGCTTTAAACAGAACAGTCTTTGAGAGTGTGTAAAAGTGTTACTGTTTAAAAATAAGATACCCTATTTATGAATAGTAACACTTTTAAAAATGAATGAATAAATGAAGTGCTGTGTAAATTTTTTGACTTTATCATAGCAAAAGATTACCATCATATATTGGAAGGGTTGAACATATCTTGCTGCATGCTCAATAATCCAGGTAAGAAAATCAAAGAAGGTTGGAATCAGTTCATCTAAGTGACCTCCGCAGTTGAGATTGAAGATCAGAATCAGAATCAGAATCCTTTATTCATCCCTGAGGGGAAAGTGGGTTCTATTACAGACACTCACGCTTTAATACCTAAAACTAACAAGATACAAGATAAGAAAATAGAAACAGAAACAAATAGAAATAAAAGATGAATAAGAAATAGAAATAAGAACAAAATATATCAACAAGCATGGTGCACATAACACCCTATCTAGCAAACAAAACCTGACAGGGCCAATCCAATGACCATTAACTCAGTGTCTGACAGTCTGAGTCTGAGGGAGGAGTTGTAACGTTTGATGGCCACTGGCACAAATGACCTCCTGTGGCGCTCTGTGGTGCTCTGTGGTGCATTTCGGCAGAATGAGTCCATTACTAAAAGTACTCCTGTGCCCGACCAGCACATCATGGAGTGAGTGGGAGACATTGTCCATGATGGCACATAATTTCAACAGCGTCTTCCTCTCAGAAACCGCCACCAGAGAATCCAGTCCCCCCCCCCCTCCCCACAACATCACCGGCCTTGCAGATCAGTTTATTGAGCCTGTTTGCATCCGCTACCCTCAACCTGCTGCCCCAACACACAACATCAAATAGGAGAGCACTGGCCACCACAGACTCACACCACATCCTGAGCATTGTCTGGCAGATGTTGAAGGACCTCAGCCTCCTCAAAAAGTAGAGATGGCTCTGTCTCTTCTTGCAGAGGGCACCAGTGTTCTTAGCCCAGTCCAGTTTATTGTCTATATACACCCCCAGGTACTTGTATTATTCTACTGCGTCCACATTGACCCCCTGGATGGAGACGGGTCACTGGTGTCATTTCCCTCCTCAGGTCAACAACAAACTCCGTTGTCTTAGTCACGTTGAGCTGCAGATTGTTCTGCTCACACCACGAGACAAAGTTTCCCACCACAGCCCTGTACTCAGCCTCCTCACCCTCACTGATGCACCCGACTACAGCAGTCATCAGAGAACTTCTGAACATGGCAGGACTCTGTGTGGTAGTTGACATCCATGGTTTAGAGGGTGAAAAGGAAGGGAGACAGGACTGTCCCCTGCGGAGCCCCAGTGTTGCTGACCACTCTGTCTGACACACAGTGTTGCAAGCACACATACTGTGGTCTACCAGTAAGGTAGTCAACAATCCAGGGCACAAGGGGGGCATCTACCTGCATTGCTGTCAGCTTCTCACCCAGTAGAGCTGGCTGGATGGTGTTGAAGGCACTAGAAAAGTCAAAGAACATGACTCACAGAGCTTGCTGGCTCATCCAGGTGGGCGTAGGCATGGTTAAGCAGGAAAATGATGGCATCCGCAACTCCCAGTTAGGGTTGGTAGGTGAACTGGAGGGGGTCTAAGTGTGGCTTGACCATGGGCAGAAGCTGCTCCAGGATGAGTCTTTCCAGAGTCTTCATGATTGAAGATATAAGACATGAATATGTGGCATCATGCTGCTGCTCACTAATCATCACCTCTCCTCTTAACCTAGCTTCTATTACTCTTTCCCATATCTTCATGCTGTAGCTGGTCAACTTTATACCCCTGTAGTTGCTACATCGCCCTTATTCTTGAAAATCGGTACCAGTATGCTTCTTCTCCACTCCTCAGGCATCCTCTCACTTTCCAGGATTGTGTTAAACAATCTAGTTAAAAACTCCACTGCCAGCTCTCCTAAACATCTCCATGCCTCCACAGGTATTTCATCAGGACCAACTGCCTTTCCACTCTCCATCCTCTTCATCGCTGCCCTCACTTCCTCCTTGCTAATCTACCACACTTCCTGATTCACTATCCCCACATCATCCATCCTTCTCTCTCTCTCATTTTCTTCATTCATCAGCCCCTCAAAGTACTCCTTCCACCTTCTCAGCACACTCTCCTCACTTGTCAACACATTTCCATCTCTATCCTTCATCACTTTTACGTGCTGCACATCCTTCCCAGCTCGGTCACCCTGTCTAGCCAATTGGTACAAGTCCTTTTCTCCTTCCTCCGTTTCCAACTTCTCATACCACTCACCATACGCCCTTTCCTTTGCTTTTGCCAACTCTCTCTTCACTTTAGGCTGCATCTCCTTGTACTTCTGTCTACTTTCTTCATCTACAAGACTATCTTACTTCTTTTCCAACCTCTTCCTCTCTATAGTTTGCTGTAATTCCTCATTCCACCACCACGTCCAATCTAGTCTGACTGGCTGGTGATGAGACTCAGTATTTATCCTCTAGGGGTCATGGTCAGAGCTATTGATATGCGTGGCTCTTTGTGATCCGATGTTTACCAATGCCCGTCGCTAACAGAGCCATAGATATGCGTGGCTCTTTTGTGTGCAAATAAATAGTTCCAATAACGACGGGCGCGGCCATAACATCGGTACACAAAGAGCCACTCATATCTATGGCTCTGTTAGCGTCGGGCGTTGGTAAACATCTGATCACAAAGAGCCACACAGATCAATAGCTCTGACAACGAGTCCTAGAGGATAAATACTGAGTCTCATCAGCAGCCAGTCAGACCAGCTTGGTCTAGTCAGAAAGGCACGAACTGAGGAAGCCTCTTGGATGAGAGGCGAAACGTCTTCACGGATATATACCAAGTCCAGTTGCACTTGATTCAACTCCTTTGGATATTCACCACAACCATTTCCATCCTTTTTGCAAAATCCCCTACCATCTGTCCTTCCACATTCCTCTCTTTGACACCATACCTGCCCATCACCTCCTCATCACCTCTGTTCCCTTCACCAACCTGCCCATTGAAGTCCGCTCCAATTACCAATCTCTCCTCCTTGGATACAGTCTCCACCACTTCACCCAACTCAATCCAGAATTCTCCATTACCATCATAGTGCAAACATTCAACGTTCCAACTCTCACCCCCATACTCCTACCCTTCCTCCTCTCCCGCTTCCTCTGAACACGCTTTCCCCCTCTCCTTCTTCTTTGCCCGACAGTAGTATAGTTTCCACCAGGACCCTGCTGGCCAACAGTACCGGTGGTGGTCATTGGTAACCCAGGCCTCGACTGATCCAGTATGGAAATCTGATTTATGATCCGCATATTTGATTTGGCAAAGATTTTACGCCGGAAGCCGTTCCTAATGCAACCATCCCCATTTATCCGGGCTTGGGACCGGCACTAAGACTGCCTTGTGCATCCTCACTGGCTACGTTCTATAGAAGTTGGAAAACAGTAGCTTGGCTTTTGAGATTTCTGGCTTTCAAAAACTGGTCCAGAATCTTTATTTTGGTAAACAAACCAGTAGAGGACACTCCGGCCATTAGATTCCAATGTCTTTCCACAAAAACTGTGGCTCTTCACACGTTCATCTTCACTACCTCCACTTGAAAAATTTTTTATTTTTTTGGTTCTCTGTTGAGTGGCTTGCAAAATTGTGAGATGCTAGTAGTGTTAGTTCTGTCACTTATGGGCCACTGTTGCTCAAAGGGACAATTGCCAATATTTTTGCAATTATTACTGGTCACTTTTAGGGGTCACTAGAGAAAAAAAAATACTGATTCTTCATTTAAAGAGATAATACATGAAAAGCTGTGGTCATAAGGTCATCAGTGCCTGTCGAGGCGGCAACCTAAGAACCCGCTGGTGGACACTGGTGGTGAGGGAAGCCATCAAGCTGAAGAAGGAGGCCTTTTGGACGTGGTTGGCCCAGGGTCTCCTGAAGCAGCACACAGGTACCACGATGCCAGAAGGGCTGCCTCTTCGGCGGTCGCAGAAGCAAAAACTCGGGTGTGGGAGGACTTCGGCGGGGCTATGGAGGAGGACTTTCGGTTGGCCTCAAGGAAGTTCTGGCAAACCATCCGGCAACTCAGGAAGGGAAAGCAGGGCTTCACTCGGACTGTGTTCAGCCGGGGAGGGGAACTGTTGACCCAGACTGGAGATGTTGTCGAGCGGTGGAAAGAACACTTTGAGGCGCTCCTGAACCCGGCTAACACATCCTCATTGGAGGAGGTAGAGTCTGAAGACTCAGGGGAAGCCCCGCCGTAATCCCTGGCAGAGGTCTCTGAGGTAGTTAAAAAGCTCCTCAGTGGCAAGGCGCCGGGTGTGGATGAGATTCGCCCTGAGATGCTGAAGGCTCTGGACATTGTTGGGCTGTCTTGGTCGACACGCCTCTTCAGTATCACGTGGAGGTCGGGGACAGTGCCTGTGGAGTGACAGACTGGGGTGGTGGTTCCCATATTCAAAAAGGGGGACCGGAGGGTGTACTCCAATTATCGGGCATCACATTGCTCAGCCTCCCTGGGAAGTCTACTCTAGGGTGCTCGAAAGAAGGCTCCGACCGATTGTCGAACCTCGGATCCAGGAGAAACAATGCGGATTCCGCCCTGGCCGTGGAACAACGGACCAACTCTTTACTCTTACGGGAGTGCTGAGGGAGGCATGTGAGTTTGACCAGCCAGTCTATATGTGTTTTGTGGACTTGGAGAAGGCTTACGACTGTGTACCCCGGGGCACTCTGTGGGGGGTACTGCAGGAGTATGGGGTACCGGGGCAGTTGCTACAAGCCATCCGGTCCTTGTATAACCAAAGTTAGAGCTGTGTCCACATTCTTGGCACAAAGTCAAACACGTTTTCGGTGGGTGTCGGACTCCACCAAGGTTGTCCCTTGTCTCCGATTCTGTTTGTGATATTAATGGACAGGATCTCAAGGCGCAGCCAAGGTGAGGAGTGTGTCCGTTTTGGGAACCTCTGACTTGCATCTCTGCTCTTCGCAGATGATGTGGTTTTGTTGGCTTCATCAGAACGCGACCTCCAGTGTGCGCTGGGGCGGATTGCAGCTGAGTGTGAAATGGCTTGGATGAGAGTCGGCACCTCCAAGTCTGAGGCCATGGTTCTCTACTGGAAAATGATGGATTGCTCCCTCCGGGTTGGGGATGAGTTGTTGCCTCAAGTGAAGGAGTTCAAGTATCTCGGGGTCTCATTCACGAGTGAGGGTAGGATGGCACAGGAGATTGACAGGCGGATTGGTGCAGCATCAGCAGTAATGCGTACGTTGTACTGGACCATTGTGGTGCAGAGGGAGCTGAGCCGGAAGGCAAAGCTCTCAATTTACCAGTCAACCTTCGTTCCAGCCCTCATCTATGGTCATGAGCTTTGGGTAGAGACCGAAAGGGTGAGATCGCAGATATAAGCAGCTGAAATGAGTTTCCTCCGTAGGGTGTCTGGGCTCAGCCTTAGAGATAGGGTGAGGAGCTCGGACATCTGGAGGGAGCTTGGAGTAGAGCCGCTGCTCCTTCGCAGCCAGTTGAGGTGGTTCGGGCATCTGATTAGGATGCCTCCTGGGTGCCTTCCTTTGGAGGTTTTCTGGGCACAGCCAACAGGGAGGAGACCCTGGGGTAGACCCAGAACTCGGCCTGGGAACGCCTTGAGATCCCCCAGGAGGAGCTGGATGGCATTGCTGGGGAATGGGACGTCTGTTGTGCCCTACTTAGCTTGCTGCCACCGCGACCCGACCCCGGAGAAGTGGCTGAAGATGAATGAATTAATATACATGAAAAGATATACTTCCAGCATTTGTCAGTTTCCTATTCTGTCAGCCATGTAGTCAGGGATTTTTTCAGATTTGGTACAGCAGGTGAATGAAATGAAAAACCTGGAAGAATGAAAAAAATCACTCATTTCTCTGTCATTATTCACCTCAACAGTTTGAAGGCTTTCCTAAAGTTGCTGACATCTCGTTTTACACCCTGTTTAAATGTCCCATGTCTCAATAATAATGTAAAGAGCTGTTTCAACATGTCTCTAAGGTACGCGTGGATGGCTTGACAGGGAACATCCAGTTTGACCAGTATGGAAAGAGGGTGAACTACTCAGTAAACATAATGGAACTGAAGAACAATGGTCCTGTAAAGGTGAGACTGTGGGTGGTGCACTTCCAAAGCAATGGCTAAGTCTAATAATTTTTTTCTAAGTTTTTGTTCTTCAAGTGATTATTTTGAGTTATTTACGTGTCAAGTAACATCTCATTTGAACAACATATGACTCCATGAGGGTATACATTTTTATAGGTATCTCTGTATACAGTTCCATGTTCAGTATCTAAGCTTTAAAGCTACAATACTCAATGCCAACTGATGTGTTTTTGTTACTGTCTATCTCTCGCATCTTTAAGACAATAACTAATCCATGAATGTCCAAATCCAGCAGATTTTAGTAGTATTTGATGTGAATGGTTGGTGTCTTGTAGGACTTGGCCAGGAAAAATTATAAGGGGCATAAAGTTTTGTCCAACTTTATCATAGCAGCCAAACGAGGGAGACGAAGGCAGGTCGTGTTGAGTTTGAAGGAGAACTGAAGTTGTAGTGTCTAACCCGCAGGTATGACAGAACAACAGACGGTACAACATCAATAAGTAAAACTCAGGTTCAACCAGGTGTATTTGTTTGTTTCTGACACAACAGCCCTGCTGACTCTCATCCATTTTAAATGGAGGTCAAACAACACCCACCTTCCTACCATCTACATAGGACCCACACCCCGGCTCCAGTTAAATCCTGATCTTCAGGATTGTGGCTTTAACTTAACATTGCATCTTTCCGTGTGTGTGTGTGTTGGGGGGGGTGTGTGGAAATGTCATTGAAAAATTGTTGTTTGGTCGTTATTTGTCTCCAAACTCTCAGATTTGGAGACAAAAACGTGGTCAGATTTGACAAACAAGTTTCATTTGACGTATCCTTTTAATGGAACTTTAGGTGTTTTGAACTTGGGATTGGGGTTTGTCCAAGTGTGCAGCCTCTACAGACGTACAGCATGTCATTCCATTTCACTGTAATGATTTCTGTCTTCCCACAGATTGGATATTGGAATGAGGTGGACAAAATGGCGGTCACCAAATCAGATGTGTTTGCAAATGAAACAACTGGAATGGAAAACAAAACAGTCATCGTCACCACCATCCTGGTATAGCACAATATTCCCAAGAAGTTGTTTTTGATAAAAACAATGAATTCTCTGTCAGTTTGTGTTTTACTGAGCTAACGGGAGGAAGATGAAAACTGCTAAATTCTATGGATGCCTGTCCAAGGAGCTGGAAATTCAAATTAGTATTCAGAAACCTTGTTACAGGAAAAACATTTGTTAGAATATTGTCATTTCATTTTCTGTTTTGAAGGAAGATGTGGAAAAACGGAACAGTTGTTATTTTTAGGTATTTAATATGGTATTTGCCAAAGCAGTGGGAGGGCGCTGATCATGGAGTCCTGCTCCATCATGTAGCAAGCAGGTAGCATGCTAAATGTTTCTTCCCACGGGGACTCAAACCTCCTGTGCTGAACAGTGAGGTTTCTCATGTGCCTCGTCTCATGTGCCCCTCAGGAAGCCCCGTACGTCATGCTGAAGAAAAACGCGGACCTTTTCATGGACAACGACCGCTACGAGGGGTACTGCGTGGACCTGGCGGCCGAGATAGCGAAGCACTGCGGCTTCAGGTACCAACTGAAGATAGTGGGCGACGGCAAGTACGGAGCCAGGGACGCAGAGACCAAAATCTGGAATGGAATGGTTGGAGAGTTGGTGTATGGGGTGAGTTGAGCTACAGCCACCCTTCTTTTGGGGAAAGGTCTTAAACATCATTTTGATTAATGAATTGGAGAGTGTAAATAAGTAAGACAGGTAATAATGATAATAATAAATTAGGTAAGATAACCTTTATTCATCTCTGAAGGGAAAGTCAGGTGTAGGTAGCAGCAAAGAGGGTAAAAAAACCCCACATCGTCAGGCTGGAGAGTGTAAATAAGTAAGACAGGTAATAATGATAATAATAAATTAGGTAAGATAACCTTTATTCATCTCTGAAGGGAAAGTCAGGTGTAGGTAGCAGCAAAGAGGGTAAAAAAACCCCACATCGTCAGGCTAGAGTAAAAGAGATAGATAGATAGATAGATACGAGATAGATAGATAGATAGATAGACAGACAGACAGACAGACAGACAGATAGATAGAT
The DNA here is from genome assembly GCF_029633865.1 of Lampris incognitus. Lineage (NCBI taxonomy): Eukaryota > Metazoa > Chordata > Actinopteri > Lampriformes > Lampridae > Lampris > Lampris incognitus. The sequence continues at coordinate 1,040,098 of NC_079211.1, read as the reverse complement.
AGATAGATAGATAGATAGATAGATAGATAGATAGATAGATAGATAGATAGATAGATAGATAGATAGATAGATAGATAGATAGATAGATAGATAGACAGACAGACAGACAGACAGACAGATAGATAGATAGATAGATAGATAGATAGACAGATAGACAGATAGACAGATAGACAGATAGATAGAAAGGTGGACGGACGGACAGACAGTCGGGAACAGAACAATCCTAAACCTAACATTAATACTAACAATGCTAAACAACATCTTAGATAGCAGATCAGCATCTACATATATATCCTGCGTATATATATAATATAGCATATACACACATATGTCCAATTGTAGCAACTTATTTATATGTGTCCACTCTTTATCTCAGTTAGTAAAATCTAGTGATTACCAAATTATGGAACATTTTAGCTTCCTGACGCAACCCTCCCCATTTCTCCAGGCTTCCCCATTCGTCCGGGCTTCCCCATTTATCCAGGCTTCCCAATTTATCCAGGCTACCCCATTCATCCAGGCTTCGCCATTTGTCCAGGCTTCGCCATTCGTCCAGGCTTCCCCATTCATCCAGGCTTCCCAATTTATCCAGGCTTCCCCATTTATCCGGGCTTCCCCATTTATCCAGGCTTCCCCATTCATCCGGGCTTCCCCATTTCTCCAGGCTTCCCCATTCGTCCGGACTTCCCCATTTATCCAGGCTTCCCAATTTATCCAGGCTTCCCCATTTATCCAGGCTTACCCCATTCATCCAGGCTTCCCCATTCATCCAGGCTTCGCCATTCGTCCAGGCTTCCCCATTCATCCAGGCTTCCCAATTTATCCGGGCTTCCCCATTTATCCAGGCTTCCCCATTTATCCAGGCTTCCCCATTCATCCAGGCTTCCCCGTTCATCTAGGCTTCCCCATTCATCCAGACTTCCCCATTTATCCAGGGTTCCCCATTTATCCGGGCTTTCCCATTTATCCAGGCTTCTCCATTTATCCGAGCTTCCCCATTCATATAGGCTTCCCCATTTATCCAGGCTTCCCCATTTATCCAGGTTTACCCATTCCTATAGGCTTCCCCATTTATCCAGGCTTCCCCATTTATCCAGGCTTCCCCATTTATCCGGGTTTCCCCATTTATCCGGGTTTCCCCATTCATATAGGCTTCCCCATTCATCCAGGCTTCCTCATTTATCTGGGCTTCCCCATTTATCCGAGCTTCCCCATTTATCCAGGCTTCCCAATTTATCCGGGTTTCCCATTTATCCGGGTTTCCCCATTCATATAGGCTTCCCCATTTATCCAGGCTTCCCCATTTATCCGGGCTACCCCATTTATCTGAGCTTCCCCATTTATCCAGGCTTCCCCATTCATCCGGGCTTACACATTCATCCAGGCTTGGGAACAGCACTTGAAATGCATGTGCTTGTGCATCTTCAGTGGCGAGGTTAAATTATGGAACATTTTATGGTAAAGCAAAATATTTGACCTTTTTGGGTGACATAATGAAGACCTAATAATGCCTCGGGATAAATGTATAATGAACATAAACCACTGCAGTATCTTTGGTTTGGAGGTTGATGGGGAAGTCATTAAAATAAGTGCTCACATCTGTGAAGATCTGTCACCTTACCACATGCATGCCTGCATTAATAACACATACACATTTCCAAAAAGTTTGTAAGAAATCCATTTCTAGAAGGAGTAGCTTTCCTTTGTCATAAGAAATGAATTATCACAATAGTTGGTATGGGCTATAATATAGTTATGTAATATTTACAATACATCACATCCTTTTTGTCTTGATAAAAACTAAATGGATGGACAAGATCAGGCAGGAGTCTCCGTGGACAACAGTGTTTGCAGATGACATTGTGATCTGTAGCGAGAGTAGGGTGCAGGTGGAGGAGAGCCTGGAGAGGTGGAGGTATGCACTGGAGAGCAGAGGAATAAAAGTCAGTAGGAGCAAGACGGAATACCTATGGGTGAATGAGAGGGAGGACAGTGGAATGATGAGGATGCAAGGAGTAGAGGTGACGAAGGCATATGAGTTTAAATACTTGGGGTCAACTGTCCAAAGTAACAGGGTGTGTGGAAGAGAGGTGAAGAAGAGAGTGCAGGCAGGGTGGAGTGGGTGGAGAAGAGTGTCAGGAGTGATGTGTGACAGAAGGGTACCAGCAAGAGTTAAAGGGAAGGTTTACAAGATGGTAGTGAGACCAGCTATGTTGTATGGTTTGGAGACAGTGGCACTGATGAAAAGACAGGAGACAGAGCTGGAGGTGGCAGAGATGAAGATGATAAGATTTTCATTGGGAGTGATGAAGAAGGACAGGATTAGGAAGGAGTATATTAGAGGGACAGCTCAGGTTGGACGGTTTGGAGACAAAGCAAGAGAGACAAGATGGAGATGGTTTGGACATGTGTGGAGGAGAGATGCTGGGTATACTGGGAGAAGGATGCTGAATATGGAGCTGCCAGGGAAGAGGAGAAGAGGAAGGCCAAAGAGGAGGTTTATGGAGGTGGTGAGGGAGGACATGCAGGTGGCTGGTGTGACAGAGGAAGATGCAGAGGACAGGAAGAGATGGAAACAGATGATCCGCTGTGGCGCCCCCTAACGGGAGCAGCCGAAAGTAGTAGTAGTAGTAGTAGTAGTAGTGGTAGTGGTAGTAGTGGTAGTAGTAGTAGTAGTAGTAGAAAAACTAAATGGAGTCATCTCATCTTTCACTACAACATAAATCTAAGCTAGCTCCCTCCAGTCTTTCTGAAATGGGTACACGGTTTGAAAGAATCAGAGTCAGAATACTTTATTCATCCCCAAAGGGAAATTGGGTTCTACTACAGACACTCACGCTCTAGTAAAAAAAATAAAAAAACCACTAAAAACAAACAAACTAAAAACTAACAAGATAACAAGAAAATGGAAACAAATACAAACAGGAAAAAGAGAAATGAATACAAATAAAAGATAAAATAAGAAATAAAATAAGAGTAAAATATATCAACAAGCATGGTGTGCATAACATCCTATCTATACTCCACTACCGCATCACACACCCTATCTATACTGCACTACCGCATCACACACCCTATCTATACTGCACTACCGCATCACACACCCTATCTATACTGCACTACCGCATCACACACCCTATCTATACTACACTACCGCATCACACACCCTATCTATACTCCACTACCGCATCACACACCCTATCTATACTGCACTACCGCATCACACACCCTATCTATACTGCACTACCGCATCACACACCCTATCTATACTGCACTACCGCATCACACACCCTATCTATACTCCACTACCGCATCACACACCCTATCTATACTGCACTACCGCATCACACACCCTATCTATACTGCACTACCGCATCACACACCCTATCTATACTACACTACCGCATCACACACCCTATCTATACTGCACTACGGCATCACACACCCTATCTATACTGCACTACCGCATCACACACCCTATCTATACTGCACTACCGCATCACACACCCTATCTATACTACACTACCGCATCACACACCCTATCTATACTGCACTACCGCATCACACACCCTATCTATACTACACTACCGCATCACACACCCTATCTATACTGCACTACCGCATCACACACCCTATCTATACTACACTACTGCATCACACACCCTATCTATACTACACTACCGCATCACACACCCTATCTATACTACACTACTGCATCACACACCCTATCTATACTGCACTACTGCATCACACAGCAAGCAGCACAAACCAAACCTGACAAGGTAAAACAAGTGGAATGGCCAGTCCAGAGACCATTATCTCCGAGTGTCTGATGGGCAGAAGACCCAGTTGATGATTCTCAAACACCTGACACAACATAAGCAGTGTTATTTGGAGACCTGGTAGAGAGATGCTGGAGTCATGGCTGGCATTAATTACAAATGGTATTCCTTCTGTAAATGTTGCAGCATTTGGGAAAGAAATCTTCACCTCCTCATCTTCACTGAATGTCAGCTGCTCCACTGCTCTTCCTGTGTTGTGACAGAAAGCAGATATTGCTGTGGCCCCACTGACTATCACCCTGGTGCGGGAGGAGGTGATTGACTTCTCCAAGCCCTTCATGTCTCTGGGAATCTCCATCATGATCAAGAAGCCCCAGAAGTCCAAGCCAGGCGTCTTTTCCTTCCTAGACCCCCTGGCCTATGAGATCTGGATGTGCATTGTGTTCGCCTACATTGGCGTCAGCGTGGTTCTTTTTCTAGTCAGCCGCTTCAGCCCATATGAGTGGCACACTGAGGAGTACGAGGACGGCCAGATTCAGACCAACGAGTCCACCAACGAGTTTGGGATATTCAACAGCCTGTGGTTCTCACTGGGTGCCTTCATGAGGCAGGGCTGTGACATCTCCCCCAGGTAGGCCACTGCTCCTGAAGTACTCCCTAATGATACAAGTATCACCCTGTTCAAAGTAAAACTATCATTTAACAAACTCACTACAAAAAAATGCTTTCTGGGCTCCAAGTTAATAACTGGTGCCTTATAACACAGCGATAAGTGAAGTAAGCACAGAAAATAGCGCCATCAGCAGGACAAATGAAGAGGTTTGGGCAGAATATAGCGAAGAGAATAAACAGCAGTTATCAATCTCACAAAGGTGCAGGCTGGAAACAGCTGGCAGCTTTTGGTTTTTCAAATCTCTGTGAAGATAATATTTCACAGAGGAATTATTTGACCCTTTTTGACCTCTGACCTTCCTCCATCTTAGTGCTCTTTCCATGTTAGTATGAGATACAGAAGGTTAATTAATTTCTTAACCCAGTCTCCTTCACAAACCTGTGCACAACTGGTTCAGCTGGTTTAACTGTCAGGCCTTTTGGTGTTTCATGCTGCACATGAGGAAGGAAGTCTACTTCATTTCATCAGTTTACCTCATCTTTCCATGTTTTCAGTTAAAACAAGTGTAACTTAATTCCAAAAGGGGATCAGGTCTATGTTCCTGTAGTCCATCTAACCCTAAACTGAACAGAGACGGACAAGAAAATAAGAAACGGCATCGTACCACTTCATACATGAAAGACTTGAGCTACACTGAATGGAGTGGAAAAGTCTTAAACTCCGAAGGGAAATCCATCGAGGGAACTTTGGGATGACCCTTTCCAAGGCTTCATTATCATCTTTAAATAAAGCACAGAAAAGTGAACCCTCCTCATCCCGTTAGTCTTTACGCTGACGCTGGCGTGTGTTCACTTTTCCTTCTCAGAACAGAACCGTGTGACAGGGTTCTGGTTTGTATTGATCCACCAGGTCTCTGTCAGGGCGTATCGTGGGTGGTGTGTGGTGGTTCTTCACGCTGATCATCATCTCTTCCTACACGGCCAACCTGGCTGCCTTCCTGACGGTGGAGAGAATGGTGTCTCCTATTGAAAGCGCAGAGGACCTCGCCAAACAGACTGAGATCGCCTACGGGACTCTGGACTCCGGCTCCACCAAAGAGTTCTTCAGGGTGAGTGGCCGTGTCTTCGGGTTCAGATGATGTGTCTGCTTCATGGTTCTCCATGTTCCTCTCCATGTGTGTTCGGTGCTGAATCGCTTCATATCGAACTTCATTTCATTTCATTTGTGGGAAGTGTGTAGAATTTAGCTGATCTGTAGCATCCAGAAGTCACATAAAATACAAGATAGGCAGTAACATCACATAAAATACAAGATAGGCAGTAACATCACATAAAATACAAGATAGAAATCATAGCGACAACGAAATAAATTCACTGAACAACCTCTGACCCTCCTCCTTCCCACTTGCTAATTTACAGTAAATGTACAAGAATTTACCATAGGACCCTTTTCCCTCCCACCGCCCACAGTAGCACACACACACACACACACACACACACACACACACACACACACACACACACACACACACACACACACACACACAATGCAGCTGTGAAATCATAGCATCAGAATATGTCAGACGTGCTGGTTTGTGTCCTGGTTCTACGTGCACAACACAGGTGACACGGCTGTGGGCTTTAGGAATCAAACTGTGTCTCTTTTCTCTGACCCAGCGTTCCAAAATCGCCCTGTTCGATAAAATGTGGACGTACATGCGCAGCGCGGAGCCCTCTGTGTTTGTGAAAACCACCGCCGAGGGCGTTCTGAGGGTCCGCAAGTCCAAAGGGAAGTACGCCTACCTCCTGGAATCCACCATGAACGAGTACATCGAACAGCGAAAGCCCTGCGACACCATGAAAGTGGGAGGAAACCTGGACTCCAAAGGTTACGGGATCGCCACGCCAAAGGGATCCTCATTAAGGTGGGTGGAATAGTATAACAATGTGTCCAATGTTGTTATAGTATCCCACCTACCCTGATGTAGCTTTGCTTATGTTGTTCTGGAGACGAGGTAACCCCGCCCCTGCCATGCCCTGTCCCTGCCCCAGCCCAACCCCGTCCTGACTCCACCCCTGCCCTGTCCCTGCCCACCCCAACCCTGTCACGACCCCTCCCCAACCCCGTCCTGACTCCACCCCTGCCCTGTCCCTGCCCACTCCAACCCAACCCTGCCCTGTCCCTGCCCACCCCAACCCCGTCCTGACTCCACCCCTGCCCTGTCCCTGCCCACCCCAACCCCGTCACGACCCCACCCCAACCCCGTCCTGACTCCACCCCTGCCCTGTCCCTGCCCACCCCAACCCTGTCACGACCCCCCCCAACCCCATCATGACTCCACCCCTGCCCTGTCACTGCCCACCCCAACCCCGTCCTGACTCCACCCCTGCCCTGTCATGACTCCACCCCTGCCCTGTCCCTGCCCACCCCAACCCCATCACGACCCCACCCCAACCCCGTCCTGACTCCACCCCTGCCCTGTCATGACCCCACCCCTGCCCTGTTCCTGCCCATCCCAACCCCGTCCTGACTCCACCCCTGCCCTGTCCCTGCCCTCACCCCAACCCCATCCTGACCCCTCCCCAACCCCCTCATGACCCCACCCCACCCCTGCCCTGTCCCTGCCCATCCCAACCCCGTCCTGACTCCACCCCTGCCCTGTCCCTGCCCACCCCAACCCCGTCACGACCCCTCCCCAACCCCATCATGACCCCACCCCTGCCCTGTCCCTGCCCACCCCAACCCCGTCCTGACTCCACCCCTGCCCTGTCATGACCCCACCCCTGCCCTGTCCCTGCCCATCCCAACCCCGTCCTGACTCCACCCCTGCCCTGTCCCTGCCCTCACCCCAACCCCATCCTGACCCCACCCCTGCCCTGTCCCTGCCCACCCCAACCCTGTCACGACCCCTCCCCAACCCCGTCATGACCCCACCCCTGCCCTGTCCCTGCCCCAGCCCAACCCCGTCCTAACTCCACCCCTGCCCTGTCCCTGCCCCAGCCCAACCTTGTCCTGACTCCACCCCTGCCCTGTCCCTGCCCACTCCAACCCAACCCTGCCCTGTCCCTGCTCACCCCAACCCCATCCTGACCCCATCCCAACCCTGTCCTGATCCTACCCCAACCCCGTTCTGACCCCACCCCTGCCCTGACCCCTCCACCACCGGTACAGATACAGATAGAGGCTTAAAGATGTTGCAATTT
>NC_079211.1:1010000-1027500 GCF_029633865.1 Lampris incognitus | reverse complement strand
CCCAGGAGAGTCAAGAGGCCTAGCCTCCAAGAACAACAGTCGCTCACTAACGGCTCCAACCACTCTCATGACCACTGAACAATGAAGTCGAAACTAACACCCCCAACCACCGTCGCTGCTAAACAAATGCAAATCAATAGCTCCGATGGCGACGGGCCCTGCTGGACATCGGAGCACAGGAGAGCCACTCATATCTATGGCTCTGATAACGACGGGCGCAGCCAAACATCGGTACACAAAGAGCCACTCATATCTATGGCTCTGTTAGCGACGGGAGTTGGTAAACATCGGATCACAAAGAGCCATGCAGATCAATAGCTCTGACAACGACTCCTAGAGGATAAATTCTGAGTCTCATCAGCAGCCAGTCAGACTAGCTTGGTCTAGTCAGAAAGGCACGAACTGAGGAAGCCTCTTAGATGAGAGGCGAAACATCTTCACGGATATACATACACCAAGTCCAGTTGCACTTGATTCAACTTCTTTGGATAACTAATGCAACGTTTGCAGCAAATGACAGTTGGTCGTCCAGGATTACACCCAAATTCCTCACAGTCCGAGTTGGCGTCACCACGGTGTTGTCAGTGGTGATGGCCAGGTCTCGGTGCAGGCAACCTTTCCCCAGAAGGAACATCAGCTCTGTCTTGTCCAGATTGAGCTTCAGGTTGTGTGTTGCCATCCACTCCGAGATATCAGTCAAGCATGCAGCAATGCGTGCCTCTACTTGTGTGTCAGAGGGAGGAAAGGACAAGCTCAGCTGGGTGTCATCGGCCTAACAATGGTAAGAGAAGTCATGCGAGCGAATAACAGAACCCAGGGATGTCGTGTACAGGCAGAAAAGGAGAGGAACCAGAACCGAACCCTGTGGAATGCCTGTAGTCAGTCTGCGAGGCTCCGACACAGATCCCCTCCATGTCACCTGGTAGGAGCGACCCGTCAGGTAGGTTGCAAACATTGAGAGTGCAGAGCCTGTGACATCCAGCCCCTTGAGGGTAGAGTGCAGGATCTGGTGGCTCAGGTAGAGCCCTCATTCTTATATGATACCCCACATTCAGTGCTGGGAGGTCCCTGGCAGATCTGTCGTAGGTTGATTTTTGCCATCCGCCATTTCTACCTCATCTTCTCTGTCACTCCGACCACTACATATGTTAGAAGCAAGCTGTCCGCGACTGGCAGAGAAGTTTTGAGCCTACGTGACATTAAGCGTTGGGCTGGGCTGCTGTCTAACCCTTCTGTGGGTGTGTTGCGCCAGTGGAGGATGGCCATCCATGTATCTGTACTATCCAGTTTTGCTCGCTTGCAGAGCAACTTTACTATTTTCATGGCTTTACCATTCGATTTTGGATGTCGGGGTGAGGATGTGACATGGGTAAAACCCCAGCTCGCTGCAAACCTCCGGATTCGCTCACAAGCAAACTGTGGGCCGTTTTCAGTGATCACTCTGTCTGGCTGTCCATAACGCACAAACTGGGCTTTGCAGCGTGTGGTGAGCATGTTGGCTGATAGATCTGGCAGCTGGTCGATTTCCCAGTAATCCGAGTAATGGTCTACAAGGATAAGAAAGTCTTTGCCGGCATATGAGTAGATATCCATGCTCACCGTTTGCCATGGACGTGCTGGTATCTCATGTGACATCATAGATTCCTTCTGCTGGGTCCATGCGTATTCATTGCATGCATGCGGAGCAGTTCGCCACAAAGTCCTTTATTTCAGCTTTCATGTTTGGCCAGAAGAGCATATCCCTGGCCCGTATGTAACAGGCCTCGCCACCAGTGGGGCTAGTGTGTATGCGTTTGAGCAGTTCAGCTCTCAAGTCCTTTGAAATAACGATGCACTGCCCTCTGTACAGCAGAGGACAGTGCATCGTTATTCCATCGTTATTACAATTGGTGGAGTGTTTATATGCACCCCGTTTTGCACATTCAACTCAACCCTAATGGGCCAGAATTCCCACACTGCCAATGGAGTGTCCTCCTTGAAGTCAGTCCACCCACCAAGGATCACCGATTTCAGCTCTTGAAGTACATCATCCATTTCTGTGGGCTGTGCTATTTGGCGGAATCTGAAGGCAGTAACATCCACGTGCTGTGCTTGGTCTAGCTGTGAGTACTCTATCTGAGTGCTGTCCATGGTACACACTGCATGTTGCATGTATTGGGTGTCCGACCCGCAGCACGGCGGTGTAGCCCTGCTTAAAGCATCGCTGACGTACATTTCAGGCCCAGGCTTGTACACAACATGGGGGTGGTAACGTTGCAGCTGCATCAACATGCCCTGGAGATGTTTCGGTGCACTCAGGAGGGGCTTTTTGAAGAGGGTGATCAATGGTTTGTGGTCCGTTGCCGCAGTGACTGTTTCCCTGCCATATAAGTATTGGTGGAATCTCTGGCAAACGAAAACTATGCTCAAGCACTCTTTCTCTATTTGAACATAGTTTTGCTCCATCCGTGTCAGCGCTCTCGAGGCAAAGGCCACAGGCTGCCCCCCTGGCAACAAGCAGCACCCCAGTCTAGTCATGCTAGCGTCGCTCTGGAACGTAACAGGTTTTTTGACGTCATAGTTCATGCGAACAGGAGTGCTAGAGACCATCCGCTTTATTTCACACACTGCAGCCTCATGCTTGGGCAACCAATGCCATTCAGCATCCTTATCCAGGAGTCTGCGGAGTGGCTCACAGACCTCTGACAGGTTTGGCAGGAATTTAGCAAGGTATATCACACATCTAATGAAGCGTTGTACCACCTTCACACCAGTGGGTGTTGGCATCTCCAACACAGCCCGTGTTTTCTCTGGGTCGATTTTCAGTTATTCCAAGGACAGTATGTGGCCGTGGAAGTGGACAGCTTGGAGTTTGAATTGTAGCTTGCGTTTACTCAATCTGAGCTTCACGGCCCTGCATCGCTCCATGAGAGCATGCAAGTTGTTGTCATGGTGCAGTTCCGCATCTGCGTCCGTGTCACCACACCCGCCCACCAGAATGTCATCAGCTATTGGTTCAATGCCAGCCAGGCTTGATAGCATTTCATGTTGCTTGCGTTGATAGATCTTTGGGGCTACTGAGACTCTGAACGGGAGTTTGAGCCATCTCATTCGGCCCCACGGTGTCCAGAGGTCGTCAGACAGCTACTTTCATCATCAAACTTGCACTGTAGGAAGGCATCGCGAGCATCCACCAGTGTGAATAAGTGAGCCTTGGGCAGCTTGCACAACACGTCTTCCAGTGTTGCCATATGGTAGTGAGACCTCAGCAGTGCTCGATTTAGGGGTTTCGGGTCAATGCAGTCTTATTTTTTCTGGTTATGCAAGAGTCACCATATTACTTATCCACGCAGTAGCCTCGGTCACCGGTGTGATGTTGCTAACTGTGATGTGTTTGTCTAGTTCTTCCTTGACTATTGTCCTCAAAGCTACAGGAACCTTTCGAGCTGCGCATTGTACTGGAGTTACATTAGGGTCCAGCTCAAAGTGTATTTCACCTGGGACGGACTCAATTGGGTCATTAAAGACATCACTGTAGCCTTTTAACAGCTGCTCTTTTGTAAGAGGCCCACCCTGACTTGCTTCTACTTTATTCAGCTCATCTGGGATTGTGAAGCTCATGAGGCCCAGACGTTCGCATGTGGCCCCGGAGAGGAGAGGCTCTTGCTTGGTTTCAAAGATCTCAAAGACGAGGCTATGCTTTACTCCTCGAATGACACAATCTGTGTGGTATCTCCTTTGTGGTGGCGTAATTTGCCCGGAATACAGTTCCAGCTTGGTTGTGCTCGGGTGTAACATTGCAAGTGGTGCCGGTATCTATCTGACATGCCTGCCTTTTCTTATTCAGACGCAGGTGCACAAACCATTTGAGTCCCTGGGATTTCACAGTGCTAATGCATTCAGTGGCTAGGAACAGTCTATCATCAGTATCTGAGTCCCCTTCCCCTTGTTCAACATCTTCAAGCACATTCACTTTCTATATTTTGTAGGACTTGCTTCTAGCCTGACATACTTTGGCAAAGTGATTTGAAAGGCCGCATGCTCAGCATGTCTTACCAGAGGCTGGGCATTGCTCTCTGCCCCGCTTGTGACTGTTTCCCCAATATTTACTGGTCCAGTGTGGGCCTCTCCCCACCATTTTGCCTTGAGTTTTGTCCACGGCATTCACACTGTCTGTGTGCGCTGGTGGGCCCTCCACAATTTCCATGCATTTCTCTGTCGGTTCCGCAAGGCGACAGATTTCAGCTGCTGCAGTTAGCGTCAGGTGTCGTTCGCGCAGCAAGCGCCTCCTGACGTCCTCACTTGCGACACCTCGCACGACCCTGTCTGGAACCAGTTCGTCCTTCAGCCCTCTGAACTCGCATGGAGCTGCTCTTTCCCTTAGCCTCGTTAGAAAACGGTCTGTTCCTTCACCCGTTTCTCGTTTGCAACACCCGAACACGTACCTCTCGTAGATGATGCTTTTCGCCGGCTCCAAGTGATCCCCCACAGCATCCCAGACAGCAGCTGGGTCTTTCTGTTGATCCTCGGTCAACGTCAGGTTGCATGTAAACATGACGTCACTGGATACCCATGAACCGTCTCAGCGAGGCTGCCTGCACGTCTTTCGGCTTCTCGTGTAGACCCGTTGCTAGCAAAAAATCCTCGAATTCGGCCCGAAAAACTTCCCAATCCTCTGCTAATCCCGGACATGGGCATGCCCTCGGGCGCCGGACTGCTATTACTCGCCATGGCGTGATTTATTAGTTTATTTGGTAGCTAAACCGCTTCTCAGCTCAGCGGCTTCTTATTGAATATCCCAGAACTCCCCGCATGCCGGACATATATGTATATATGTATTGTAGCGAATTCAGGGGGCAGCTCGGGACGTGAACCCGTGGCTTCCACGACGCAAGCGACAACGTTAACCAGTCGACTAAAGGGTCCGACCCGTTAGCCAAGGGCCAACGTGTCTACTTATCCATGCACGTTACAATACATATATATATATCTATATATATCTATATATATATCTATATATATATATAGATATATAGATAGATAGATAGATAGATAGATAGATAGATAGATAGATAGATAGATAGATATATACCGGATATAGCGTCATGGCAACCTTGTTAACACACTCAACATGCCTGTAACAGTTGGCTTTATCAACACTATCGATAAACATGACCGCAGCACTGTTCATCCTGGATGCTGATTTGATGCTCCCATATCTCACGTGTTCCCCCACCGCGAGGCAGCACTCCTCCACCGAGCACTTGACCTCCGGAGCCACGTTAATCGCGTGTCGGCGTGTCAACTTCTCAAACGCCCTCCCTCCACCTCCCACAGTGGCCATACTGCCCCGCTGAGGGTGGTAGCACCGCTACCGGAAAAACAAAAACGACCCCACTCGGACCTGACACCGCAAACAACGAACTAAAAGACAACAAAAAAGCACATGAAAAAGAACAAGACGGGTAGAAAAAAAGCTCGTTTTAGAAACTCGTTTATACCGAAACAACACGCTGCTACTCCGTCCTCACTCGCGCTTGCGCTCTGCTCCGAGAGAGAGACACGGAGAGAGAGACAGGCAGGCAGAGAGAGAGAGACACGGAGAGAGAGACACAGAGAGAGAGACAGACAGGCAGAGAGAGAGACACGGAGAGAGAGACAGACAGGCAGAGAGAGAGACACGGAGAGACAGACAGGCAGGCAGAGAGAGAGACAGACAGGCAGAGAGAGAGACACGGAGAGAGAGACAGACAGGCAGAGAGAGACACAGAGAGACAGACAGGCAGAGAGACACGGAGAGAGAGAGAGACACGGAGAGAGAGAAAGACAGGCAGAGAGACACGGAGAGAGACAGACAGGCAGAGAGAGACACGGAGAGAGAGACAGACAGGCAGAGAGAGACACGGAGAGAGAGAGACACGCAGAGAGAGACAGACAGACAGAGACACGGAGAGAGAGACAGACAGGCAGAGAGAGAGACAGGCAGAGACAGAGAGTGAGACACGGAGAGAGAGACAGACAGGCAGAGAGAGAGACAGGCAGAGACAGAGAGTGAGACACGGAGAGAGAGACACAGAGAGAGAGAGAGTGAGACACGGGGAGAGAGAGACAGGCAGAGAGACACGGAGAGAGAGAGACACGCAGAGAGAGACAGACAGGCAGAGACAGAGACACGCAGAGAGAGACACGCAGAGAGAGACAGACAGGCAGAGAGAGAGACACGGAGAGAGAGACAGACAGGCAGAGAGAGAGACACGGAGAGAGAGAGTGCGAGACACGGAGAGAGAGAGAGACAGGCAGAGAGAGAGAGTGAGACACAGAGAGAGAGAGAGACAGGCAGAGAGAGAGACACAGAGAGAGAGAGAGACAGGCAGAGAGAGAGACTGAGACAGAGAGAGAGAGAGACTGAGACAGAGAGACCGATACAGATAGAGGGACTGAGACAGAGAGAGAGAGACCGAGACAGAGAGACAGACAGAGACAGACAGACAGACAGAGAGAGAGAGAGAGAGACAGACAGACAGAGAGAGCGAGACCTTCCCCTTTCTTTAAAAGTGAAAGTTGTTTTCTGTCCTTTGACGTCATCCTCATGCGTGGCTGCTGTGATGGAAACCCCGCCCCTCTCACACGGCGCGGCATGCCTGCGCTGACCGTGCATACGCCTGTCTATGATCATTCACATCCTGCATCGCGTTGCCATGGAAATCACATTTGGTTCACATCTGCATTCTCCACATTTCTGAACTTTTTAAAAGAAATGAAGTTCACGTATTTGGAGATTCTTTTAAACTAACATGTCTCCCCCTTGTTTGTGTTCTGCATCACTGTGTGCGTGTGCGTGCGCGTGTGTGTGCGCGTGTGTGCAGATGACGTTTGGGGATGCCATGAGGAGCAAGGCGAGGCTGTCCGTTACTGGGAGTGCTGGGGAGAACGGTCGCGTGCTGAGTCCGGAGGCTGTGCAGGCGGTCCCGTACCTCCCACCGGACATGGGGCTCAGCGTCAGTCTGACGGACCTGTCTTGACCCACCCACAACTGCCCAGTGCCTTACAACGCCTACGAAACACTGGTCTTTTCTCGTCTTTAGCTCGCCCCCCTCCCCCCCCCCCGTCTCTCTCTCTCTCTCTCTCTCTTTGCCCCCCCCCGTCTCGCTCTCTCTCTCTCTCTCTTAGCCCCCCCCCCGTCTCTCTCTCTCTCTCTCTTTGCCCCCCCGTCTCTCTCTCTCTCTCTTTGCCCCCCCCGTCTCTCTCTCTCTCTCTCTCTCTCTTTGCCCCCCCCCCGTCTCGCTCTCTCTCTCTCTCTCTTAGCCCCCCCCGTCTCTCTCTCTCTCTCTCTTTGCCCCCCCGTCTCTCTCTCTCTCTCTTTGCCCCCCCCGTCTCTCTCTCTCTCTCTCTCTCTTAGCCCCCCCCGTCTCTCTCTCTCTCTCTCTTTGCCCCCCCCCGTCTCGCTCTCTCTCTCTCTCTCTTAGCCCCCCCCCGTCTCTCTCTCTCTCTCTTTGCCCCCCCCCGTCTCTCTCTCTCTCTCTCTCTCTCTTAGCCCCCCCCGTCTCTCTCTCTCTCTCTCTTTGCCCCCCCCCGTCTCGCTCTCTCTCTCTCTCTCTTAGCCCCCCCCGTCTCTCTCTCTCTCTCTCTTTGCCCCCCCGTCTCTCTCTCTCTCTCTTTGCCCCCCCCGTCTCTCTCTCTCTCTCTCTCTCTCTTAGCCCCCCCCGTCTCTCTCTCTCTCTCTCTCTCTTTGCCCCCCCCGTCTCGCTCTCTCTCTCTCTCTCTTAGCCCCCCCCGTCTCTCTCTCTCTCTCTCTTTGCCCCCCCGTCTCTCTCTCTCTCTCTTTGCCCCCCCGTCTCTCTCTCTCTCTCTCTCTCTCTCTCTCTCTTTGCCCCCCCGTCTCTCTCTCTCTCTCTCTCTTTGCCCCCCCCCGTCTCTCTCTCTCTCTCTCTCTCTCTCTTTGCCCCCCCCCCCATCTGTGAAGTGAATGGGGCAGTGATCATGTACCTGTAAAGACTTGTTTCTCAGACAGAGAAGGGAGGTGGTGCTGGTGTCTAACAGAGTGTGTGTGTGTGTGTGTGTGTGTGTGTGTGTGTGTGTGTGTGTGTGTGTGTGTGTGTGTGTGTGCGCGTGTGTGTCTGTGTGTGTGTGTGTGTGTGTGTGCGTGTGTGTGTGTTGGGACAAGACACTGGTCCTCTAGCCACTGCCGCTAAACGTGGATTTTCAAGCACACTTGACATCATCTTCATCAAAGATGTGAAATGGTCCAATTTTTTTTAATATATATATATATAAAATGTAAGAAAACATTGTTAGAAATATTTTTATGTATTTTCTCAAAATCGCTTTTCAAATAAACTTGCTTACATACTGGTGGGACATAAACATCTTGATGTGAGTACACTGAAAGAAAAAATACTAAACAGCTTCTAGTTCCATATTTCTAAAGCCAACACGTTGCTTCTGAGGGTGCAATGTTGAAATCATATTTATTACTACGCTGAACTTCCTGTGTACTATCTTCCTCTTCTTCTTCTTCTTCTTCTTCTTCTTCTACTTCTACTTTAACATTTGGTGTTGATATGAAATAACTGCCGCTGCTCCACACTTGGCCCAGTCCTTCTACGTCTTACTTGCTGGAGTTGCTGCAGATCTGTTAATTTTGTCAGTTTGTTTGCTGACGACGTGTTTTTGCTGTTTGTATTTTTTCTGATGAAGAGCAGAGCAGGTGTTCATCAGTCCGTCTGCACAACACACACGCAAACAACACCACACAACTTGGTGTTGTTGCGCCATGTTGTACAGAAGAACGTCCACACGGTGCAGCAGATGAGAAGCAGTCCTCGTTATTCTGCTGCTGTGGACGTGACTATAGTGTCATATATATATATATATATATATATGACACATATATGTGTGTTTATATATATATATAAGTCACTGTGCGCTCAGCGAGTGTAGATAAACATTCTGTATCTTTTGTAACTACATGTACAGTTGGTGGCACAGGCGGCGCCGATACAAAAAAACAAAACAAAACAAAAAGCTTTGCTTTGTTTTAAGGTCTCCACGTGTTTTGCATTAAGCTGAATATAACGTAGCACCAGTTGCATGTTGTTGCCGCAGATATACTATAAGTTAAATCCTTCAATGCCAAGCGTGAGTTTCCATTGTACTGCTGAAGTCGGAGATGAACTGATGAACTGTTTCAGACTGGAGACACATGGTAGACGCATCGCTGATCTGCTTTATATGACACGATACAACGTATCGCGACGCATCGCTGATCTGCTTTATATGACACGATACAACGTATCGCCTCTTCATGGTTTGAACGCGTCATACATGACACACTGCTTCATTTTGTTCAGCTGTTTGGCGCTTTCTGGTATTTGTGTTGTTTTTATTTTCCATATAAGGATGAGTTCTTTATGATGCTAATTTTGGCACAGATGAGAAGGTTTAGTAAAGACGCTACATGCTCTCCGACGTTTCTGAACGTTGCCTTTCAACTTCCGGCTGTGGAAGGAAAAACGTCACCGTCACGCGATTCCAGCCTACAACGAGCCTCATTCAGTCTGTTCTCACTGACATTTTCTATATGGAATGTGTGCTAACTTGTTTATTTTTGGGACTCTTTCTAAATAAAAGTGGCAAATCTCTTGTTATCGTTCAGTTTGTGCCAGTCACTAAAGCTCCTCTGCTGTTAATCTGCTTATAAAAGCTTATCCAGGAAAGGAAGTTCAATTAGCAAAGACCTTTTCTAGCTAACTGGGGGAGTAGCTGTATACTCAGTAAAGTTAGAATTTGAAAGATTTAACTGGGTGCTAAGAAGCCTGAGGGCATTGGCGATTTTACATCCTTTTTAGGGGTGCTCTAATGTAAGTGACCGCGACCCTAATGTCGTTTTTTACCTACTTTTAATTTGAGATCGCTTTACCTATGTATGGGGACTTTTATTTTGAAGAATGTTTTCCTTTCCGTCCGACTAGCGGAAGTCACGTTGGCTCAACGATAAAGCAGGTGAAGGCATGTACATGTGAGGTCACAATATGAAAAGGATGGTAGTGTTCACTGCAGAACTCGAGAATTAGCCTACATGTTTGTGATTACTAAACAACAATTTATTCGAAACTATTGCTAAGCAGTTTAAAACGTTTGAGACCAGAAGACTGTTAGAGATGAAGAGCACGTTGCAGAGTTTCTGGCAAGTTGCTAGCTGTTCCAAGACGTGTCTCAAGATGGCGTTTTACGATTTTCCTAGCCCCTTGATAAGCGGAGCGAGTTTTCACGGTGCTCGACAAGAACCTGTGTGGTGTTGGAAACAATAAACGCACCCGTTGAGACTCTCCATGTTTCGTCTTTATTAAGAATGACGAGGGCAGCTACAGTGAAAACTCGCTGCTGAGCATCGACGACAACTCAACGCCTCATCTGCCATCTGTCATCTTGTGCGTCGACAGTGCCTGAAGTCCCGTCATCAGTCCATTGGCCCACGGTTGTAACCAGCACTCAGGCAAGATCAGTACAGTAGGCTACCGAACGCACAGATGCAGTGAGAGACCTTTTCTGACAAAACTAGCCTAACGTTGATATCCACGTATTGAACTGAAAGTTACCTGAAAATGACTGTATATTTTCTGATTGTAAAGGGGTTTAAAGACTTTAGTTACATGATCTAAGAATAGGCCTACAGTTCACCTCTAGTAGATCTCTGTCAGAGTCTGGGTGTGTACATAGTTAATGGTAGAATGAGAAGGGACCCTCTTGGACAGTACACCTACAGTTCACCTCTAATAGATCTCTGTCAGAGTCTGGGTCTGTACATTGTTAATGGTAGAATGAGAAGGGACCCTCTTGGACAGTACACCTACAGGTCACCTCTAATAGAGCTCTGTCAGAGTCTGGGTGTGTACATTGTTAATGGTAGAATGAGAGGGGACTCTCTTGGACAGTACACATACAGGTCACCTCTAGTAGATCTCTGTCAGAGTCTGGGTCTGTACATTGTTAATGGTAGAATGAGAAGGGACTCTCTTGGAAAGTACACCTACAGGTCACCTCTTATAGATCTCCGTCAGAGTCTGGGTCTGTACATTGTTAATGGTAGAATGAGAGGGGACCCTCTTGGACAGTACACCTACAGGTCACCTCTAATAGATCTCTGTCGGAGTCTGGGTGTGTACATTGTTAATGGTAGAATGAGAGGGGACTCTCTTGGACAGTACACCTACAGGTCACCTCTAATAGATCTCCGTCAGAGTCTGGGTCTGTACATTGTTAATGGTAGAATGAGAGGAGGCTCTCTTGGACAGTACACCTACAGGTCACCTCTAATAGATCTCCGTCAGAGTCTGGGTCTGTACATTGTTAATGGTAGAATGAGAGGAGGCTCTCTTGGACAGTACACCTACAGGTCACCTCTAATAGATCTCTGTCAGAGTCTGGGTGTATACATAGTTAATGGTAGAATGAGAGGGGACTCTCTTGGACAGTAACCTTACATTTCACCTCTAGTAGATCTCTGTCAAAGTCTGGGTCTGTACATTGTTAATGGTAGAATGAGAAGGGACTCTCTTGGACAGTACACCTACAGGTCACCTCTAATAGATCTCTGTCAGAGTCTGGGTGTGTACATTGTTAATGGTAGAATGAGAGGGGACTCTCTTGGACAGTACACCTACAGGTCACCTCTAATAGATCTCTGTCAGAGTCTGGGTGTGTACATTGTTAATGGTAGAATGAGAGGGGACTCTCTTGGACAGTACACCTACAGGTCACCTCTAATAGATCTCTGTCAGAGTCTGGGTCTGTACATTGTTAATGGTAGAATGAGAAGGGACTCTCTTGGACAGTACACCTACAGGTCACCTCTAATAGATCTCTGTCAGAGTCTGGGTGTGTACATAGTTAATGGTAGAATGAGAGGGGACTCTCTTGGACAGTACATCTACAGGTCACCTCTAATAGATCTCTGTCAGAGTCTGGGTGTGTACATTGTTAATGGTAGAATGAGAGGGGACTCTCTTGGACAGTACACCTACAGGTCACCTCTAATAGATCTCTGTCAGAGTCTGGGTCTGTACATTGTTAATGGTAGAATGAGAAGGGACTCTCTTGGACAGTACACCTACAGGTCACCTCTAATAGATCTCTGTCAGAGTCTGGGTCTGTATATTGTTAATGGTAGAATGAGAGGGGACTCTCTTGGACAGTACACCTACAGGTCACCTCTAATAGATCTCTGTCAGAGTCTGGGTGTGTACATTGTTAATGGTAGAATGAGAGGGGACTCTCTTGGACAGTAACCCTACAGTTCACCTCTAGTAGATCTCTGTCAGAGTCTGGGTGTGTACATAGTTAATGGTACAATTAGAGGGGACTCTCTTGGACAGTACACCTACAGGTCACCTCTAATAGATCTCTGTCAGAGTCTGGGTGTGTACATTGTTAATGGTACAATGAGAGGGGGCTCTCTTGGACAGTAACCCTACATTTCACCTCTAGTAGATCTCTGTCAGAGTCTGGGTGTGTACATTGTTAATGGTAGAATGAGAGGGGACTCTCTTGGACAGTACACAAACAGTTCACATCTAATAGATCTCTGTCAGAGTCTGGGTGTGTACATTGTTAATGGTAGAATGAGAGGGGACTCTCTTGGACAGCACACCTACAGTTCACCTCTAATAGATCTCTATCAGAGTCTGGGTGTGTACATTGTTAATGGTAGAATGAGAGGGGACTCTCTTGGACAGCACACCTACAGTTCACCTCTAATAGATCTCTATCAGAGTCTGGGTGTGTACATTGTTAATGGTAGAATGAGAGGGGACTCTCTTGGACAGTACACCTACAGTTCACCTCTAATAGATCTCTATCAGAGTCTGGGTCCGTACATTGTTAATGGTAGAATGAGAAGGGGCTCTCTTGGACAGCACACCTACAGTTCACCTCTAATAGATCTCTGTCGGAGTCTGGGTGTGTACATTGTTAATGGTAGAATGAGAGGCGACTGTCTTGGACAGTACACCTACAGTTCACCTCTGGGCTGCAGCACTGTTTATATGTAATCATAGGCCTGGATCCATTGTCTTTCAGGGCCTTTACAGTAAAGCCACTAACACCTCTGTCAGATCACAGCCAAACTACTGTTGTGAGTTAGTTTATAAGAATGTGAGAAGAGTACTTTTATTTTGAAGTTTATTTACTCCCTCTAGCCTTCCTCACGCGACTTTACTTCAGGGAATAGTTTGCTGCCTGGCAGTCATGGTAGCAGTACAGTCCAGCTTTCCATGCAGAGTTTCATATGTTTGCCCAGCTCCTGTGTTTATTGCTTCTATCTACGTTTGTGCCTTGGAGAGCATCGTCTGTAAGTTCAGTTGTGACATTATTTAAGTAATTGATGATGTCTGTTATAAGAACTTCGTTGTATTTATGTTAATATGAAAATAGCTATGTGTAACGTTAGCTTCTCCCATTTTCTGTTAGCTAGTTAGCCAGCCAGGCTTTCGGTTGCTAGTTAGCTGTGTCAGCTCCGTGGTAGAAATGTCACGTTATTCTGTCTGCCCGTATTCTGCCTATATTATAGCATATTGATCTATGTCATATGTACATTATTTACAATTAGTTCATAAGTCATTCATAATTCATGTGTGATTTCGTCATTCCTAGGTTATGTACAGCTATTTACATGCAGTTATGTAGCCTACAATTATTATTTACATGCAGTCATGTGCAGTTATTTACATATGTTATGTAGTTATTTCATAGACATGTGATAACATTTTATAATTTATGCAATGTTTATTGAAACATTCTTTCTCTGTATTGCCCCCCTATACAGTTTTACAAAAAGGTTTGAATTCTCAAAGTTCTTCAGTAAAGTCCCACAACTTGGACCGGGACTCTGTATTTCTTTGGGATTCTTCATGCTGGCTATCTGTCGGCCTGTCTATACATGGACACAAACACGTAGGACAGAATAACTGTGTATCTTAAAAAGGCAGAAACATCTAACACATCAACTAAACCCAGTAAGCTGTACATTATCAACAAACAACACAGATGGGCCCAAAACAACACAGAAGAATATCAGAAAGCAATTTGAGAACGTAAAATTCTTATAGACAGTTATCTTGGTCAAACCTACCTTCACAATAAAGAAGGAGTAAGTCTGGCTGTACAAAATATAAATGAAATATTTGACTAACCGGCATCTATGTCCAATTTGAGGACCTCCAGCTCCAAATCTAAAAACATACACTTAGAAAAATGGTTTGATTTTGAATACAAAAACATGAGGAAAAACCTCAGAAAAATATCAAATGAGAAACACAGACAGCCAGAGAACCAGGACTTACACCTTTGTTATTGTGAAGCACTGTAACAGTACAAAAACACACTCAGAATGAAGAGAGAACAGTTTACACAAAAACAATGAAAAACAATTGAAGAATCAATTAAAACAAATCACTTCTGGGACAACTGGAATGCACTACATAAAAAACACCACGGGGAGATACCAATCCAAGATGGAGATGTATGGAAAGACCTTTTCAAGAAATTATATAGTAAAATAACAATGAACCCAGAGCAAAGTGAAATATATGAAAAAATGCTTAGCCTAGAATCAGCTATTAAAACATATCAAATGACTGAAAAGAACTGAATGAGAAGTCACAGCTCTGCATGCGGAGCAGACAGAACACTCAATGAAATGTTAAAAACCACAGACACCAAATGAAGACTGGCCATAGTAAAACTGTTCAACCTGATTCTGAGTGTGGGACACGTCCCTGACATGTGGACCGAAGGACTCATCACGCCCATATTCAAGAGTGGAGACAAACTCCACCCTAACAACTACCAGGGCATTTGTGTGAAAAGTCGTCTGGGGGAGATATTGTGTAGTGTTTTGAACACAAGGCTCATAGACTTCCTTATGGAGCACAAGATCTTGAGTAAAGGCCAGACTGGATTCTGACCACGCTGCAGGACATCAGACCATATTTTTACCCTCCACCCCTTAACTGACAAACATGTCAACCAAAACAAAAAGAAAACCCTTGCCTGCTTTGTTGATTTAAAGAAAAAAGCTTCTGGTTCAGTTTGGCATGAGGGCCTATTTTATAAACTATTGGAAAGTGGTGGAGGGGGGAAACATACAGCATCATTAAATCAATGTACTATACAAACAGTAAGTGTGCTATCAAAACTGGAAACAAACTGCAAACTTCACTCGAGGGCGTGGAGTGACCCGGGGCAGCCCAATCTCCCCGACCCTCTTCAACATTTATATTAATGAACTGGCAAGGGTACTAGAACAATCTACTGCTCCTGGTCTCACTTTACATGACTCCCAAATCAAGTTCCTCCTTTACGCAGATGACCTGGTTCTGCTGTCACCAGCAGAAGAGGGTCTACAGCAGAACCTGGCTCTGGGCCCTGGCCATTAACTCCGAAAAAACTAAACATTTTATTCCAGAAAAGGTCCAGATGTCAGGGAACAAAGTACAGCTTCGCCCTCGGAACAACTAAAATCCAACAACCAACGAACTACACACACCCAGGGTTGAAGATCAGCTCCACGGGACATTTTAACTTGGTCTTTAATGAACTGAAAGAGAGGGCAAGAAGGGCTTTCTATGCCATCCAAACGTCAACACATGCTGACATCCCACTTAGGACCCGGCTCAAAATATTCCCATCAGTGATTGAGCCAACTGCACTATATGGCAGCGAGGTTTGGGGTCCTCTCACAAGACACGAATTCAGAAAAGGGGAAAAACATCCAATCAAAAGCCTGCATGCAGAATTTTGTAAGAGAATCCTCCGGTCCAGAGGACGTCTCCCAACAATGCATGCAGATCAGCATTAGGCCAACACCCTTGAATAATTCACACTGAAAAAAGAGCCGTTCAATTCTGGAAACACCTAAAAATGAGTGACCCCCAAATCCTGACATTATAAATCCTCCAAAAGCCAAGAGGTGAACAAAGAGAAGAGTCCCCAGAGTTAACCGGTCCTGACGCTCCACAGGCTAACACTAGACCTTCTGACACCACTAATAATAACCAGCCTCAGGACAGTGACGTCATTCCTCAACACATCCCACCCAACCAACCTGTCAATCAACACAAACACGATGATGAAGCCTATTGGACCAGAACAACAAAAACCCAAAGTAAACTCCAGGGCTGTGTGGCTCTGGACAGACAGTACACCACGGCAGAACATGTGACCCCCTGACTGGTAACACACCCAGAAACACCTTGACAATGTCCACACTCACACAGCACAGCCTGGCATGGAGACAGACCCACACACACAAACCCGCTGCCCAGAGAGGACAGACAGGCTGTGTCTCACGGTGGTCAAGGAGTGGTGGAGACACAGCTCCACTTCCTGACCACATGTGACAAACACAAACATATAAGAAGAGAACACCACCCCAAGTTCACACAAATAACACAAACACACATACATGATGTTGACTCTGCCCAGGCAGTCCCCTCCTTCTGAGGGGGGAAGCCCAGTGTTCCTGGTGGCAGCAGAGTGTGTAGCCGCTGCCACAAAGTGAGGGGCAATGAGGGACTAAAACCACTTCACTAATACATGTCTGTCTGTCTGTCTGTCTGTCTGTCTGTCTGTCTGTCTGTCTGTTAGTGTGTGTTTGTTTTCGACTGTCTTATCTTGTTTGTATTGTTTGTTAGGACATGAGGCATTGTGTATCATGTGTTATTAATTCTTTGGCAATGCCAGAATGTTGTCATGCCAATAAAGCACATTTGAATTGAGTTGAAACTGAGAGAGAGACAGGGGAGAGAGAGAGAGAGGTGACAGAGGGAAAGAGAGGCGGATGGGGGAGAGAGAGAGACGGGGGCGAGAGAGACGGGTGAGAGAGAGAGAAAGAGAGGCAAATAGAGAGAGACGGATGAGAGAGGGGGGAGAGACGGATGAGAGAGAGAGAAATTCACTAGATATAAGAGATGTGAGCATGAGAGAAAAGACAAGAAGGGGAAATTATGGGAGAGAGAAGGGAAGAACACGAGGAAGAGAGGGAGGAGGAAATGCAGAGCTATGAGGCAGGTTGTGTGGACACAGGTCGGCATCAAACATTTCAGCTGATTAAGAGAACAGCAGCTGAGAAGCAGCTCTCCCTCACAGAGGAGTCACAACACACAACCGAACAGATTGTGGTGACAGGTGCTCCTCTGCAGGGGTCCTCGATGATCCTCACACCAGAACCCTGCACCACTTCCTGACCAAACCTCCTATCTATCTATCTATCTATCAGTCTATCTATCTATCTATCTATCAGTCTATCTATCTATCTATCAGTCTATCTATCTATCTATCTATCTATCTATCTATCTATCTATCTATCTATCATTCTGTCTATCTATCTATCAGTCTATCTATCTATCATTCTATATCTATCTATCTATCTATCAGTCTATCTATCTATCTATCTATCTATCTATCTATCTATCTATCTATCTATCTATCTATCAGTCTATCTATCTATCATTCTATCTATCTA
>NC_079211.1:992500-1007500 GCF_029633865.1 Lampris incognitus | reverse complement strand
ATAGCTGATTTATCCTCATGTTGGTTTGTTTTATAGCTGATTTATCCTCATGTTGGTTTGTTTTATAGTCTGATTTATCCTCATGTTGGTTTGTTTTATAGCTGATTTATCTTCATGTTGGTTTGTTTTATAGCTGATTTATCCTCACGTTGGTTTGTTTTATAGCTGATTTATCCTCATGTTTGTTTGTTTTATAGCTGATTTATCCTCATGTTGGTTTGTTTTATAGTCTGATTTATCCTCATGTTGGTTTGTTTTATAGCTGATTTATCCTCATGTTGGTTTGTTTTATAGCTGATTTATCCTCATGTTGGTTTGTTTTATAGCTGATTTATCCTCATGTTGGTTTGTTTTATAGCTGATTTATCCTCATGTTGGTTTGTTTTATAGCTGATTTATCCTCATGTTGGTTTGTTTTATAGTCTGATTTATCCTCATGTTGGTTTGTTTTATAGCTGATTTATCCTCATGTTGGTTTGTTTTATAGCTGATTTATCCTCATGTTGGTTTGTTTTATAGTCTGATTTATCCTCATGTTGGTTTGTTTTATAGCTGATTTATCCTCATGTTGGTTTGTTTTATAGCTGATTTATCCTCATGTTGGTTTGTTTTATAGCCTGATTTAACGTAATCTTTGTTTGGGATGCAGTGCTGGCCTGAGGTTGGTTGGTCTTAGTATTTGTTAAAGGGTTAGTGAGTCTCAGAGCCAGCTACTTCAGGGGACTCTTTTCGGGGTTCAGTTCTTGGGTTTTCAGAGCTTTAGAGTGCAATGTATTTGTTGGGCTTGTATTTAAGTCTATCTATCTATCTATCTATCTATCTATCTATCTATCTATCAGTCTATCTATGTGTGTGTGTGTATATATATATATATATATCTTTCTGTCTGTCTGTCTGTCTGTCTATTTATCAATCTGCCCTGACTGCTGACCCAACCTCCTATCTACCTAAAATTCAAATTCAAATAGCTTTATTGGCATGAACAAAAATATGTTGTTGCTAAAGCAGTTTTCATAAGTTTCAAACATTGCATCACATATTAAATACACATTGCATCACATATTAAATACACATTACATCACATATTAAATACATAGGTGTCATTACATAAGCAGGTTCCTTTTTGCCTACTGAAGCAGTCTAACCCTAACCCACGCAGACACGGGAGAACATGCAAACTCCACACAGCGGATGACCCGGGATGACCCAGCAATGTTGCGCTACCCCGGGGCTCGAACTCAGGACCGTCTTGCTGTGAGGCGACCGCGCTAACCACTGCGCCACCGTGCCGCCCACGATGTACAGTGTGTAGGTTGATAAGTTCGGCAGCAATTCAAAATAAAAGCAGAGATATGGGACACCCCTGTGTGATACCTCGTTTAAGAAGTACCGTTAACCGGGCGCTGCACTGCGGCTGCCCACTGCTCCTAGCTACACAGCTAGGATGGGTTACATGCAGAGAAGAATTAATAATAAAGTATACCGCTATATCAAATATTCACTAAAGAAACACTCCAAATTATATTTTTATAGAGCGTGTGAACCATTTTTCTAAAAATGTCCCCAAAGCCAACATGGAGTAAAGCTTCACTTGTGAATGGGTGTTCCGCAGTGTCGAAGGCTTTGCTGAAATCAAAGATCTAAGACTTTTTCTATGGACACAAAAGGTCTACTTCTCTCAAATGTTGTTCACAAGTGTGTTTAAATGTGTGTTAGTGAGCACTTCTGCTTTGCCGAGATAACCCATCCACCTGACAGGTGTGGCCTATCAAGATGCTGATTAGACAGTAGCATTACTGCACAGGTGTGCCTCAGCTGCTCACACTAAAAAGCTGCTCTAAAATGTGCACTTTTATCTTGAAAAGAGACAGTTATTGGGCACTGAGCTCTGAATTTCACAGATACACGGGGGGGGGGGGTCAGAAACCCGGTCAGTATCTGGTGTGACCACCATTTGCCTCACGCAGTGCAACACATCTCCTTCGCATAGAGGTGGTCAGGTTGTTGATTGTGGCCTGTGGAATGTTGGTCCGCTGATCCAGAACATCCCGAACATGCTCAACGGGCAACATGTCCGCTGAGTATGCAGGCCATGCAAGAACTGGCATGTTTTCAGCTTCCAGGAATTGTGTACAGATCCTTGCATCATGGGGTCCTGCATTATCATACTGCAATATTTATTTATTTATTTATTTATTTATTTATTTATTTATTTTTAACCTTTATTTAACCAGGAGGATCCCGTTGAGATTACAACCCTCTTTTGCAAGGGAGACCTGGCCAAGACAGGCAGCAGCAATTAGAAAGCACAGTTACAAAGTCACACAGTTGCAAAATTACACATTTGAAAACACAAACAAAAGACAAAAAAAAACTTAGAAAAAAGATAAATGACAAGCAGATTATACAAAACAAGTACATGTTGTGAAACCAGCTTCAAGTGCTCTCAATGTGGATTTGAAACAGCTCAGTGAGATGAACTCAGCAGGTTTCCAGTCATTCTGCAACATATTCTGGGTTAAAGGTGCAGAATGAACCAAAGCCTGTTTAGCCAGTTCAGGTCGGGCATGTGGAACAGAAAGCAGCACATAGTCCAGAGAAAGACAGGAGGAAGGGCCAGCACTTGTCAGTGCAGTGAAGCCACAGATGTAGGAAGGCAGTAGACCGAGGATTGCCTTATATATAACAGTATACCAATGACTGAGCCGTGGGGTGGCCAGAGCAGACCATCCCACCCGAGCACACAACTCACGGTGATGTGACAATGCTTTGCAATTAGTAAAACATCTCAACATGAGGTGATGGTGGTGGAGGAATGGCACAACAATGGGCCTCAGGATCTCGTCACGGTATCTCTGTGCATTCAAAATGCCATCAATAAAATGCACCTGTGTTCGTTGTCCGTAGCATATGCCTGCTCATACCATAACCCCACCGCCACCATGGGCCCCTCTGTTCACAACGATGACGTCAGCAAACCGCTCACCCACATGACGCCATACACACTGTCTGCCATCTGCCCGGTACAGTGAAAACCAGGATTCATCCGTGAAGAGAGCACTTCTCCAAACTGCCAGACGCCATCGAAGGTGAGCATTTGCCACTCAAATCTGTTACGACGATGAACTGCAGTCAGGTCAAGACCCCGTTGAGGACGACGAGCATGCAGATGAGCTGCCCTGAGATGGTTTCTGACAGTTTGTGTAGAAATCCTTTGGTTATGCAAAGCAATTGTTGCATCAGCTGTCCGGGTGGCTGGTCTCAGACGATCTTGCAGGTGAAGATGCCGGATGTGGAGGTCCTGGGCTGGCGTGGTTACACGTGGTCTGCGGCTGTGAGGTCGGTTGGATGTATTGCCAAGTTCTCTGAAACGCCTTTGGAGATGGCTTATGGTAGAGAAATTAACATTCAATTCATGGGCAACAGCTCTGGTGGACATTCCTGCAGTCAGCATGCCAATTGCACGCTCCCTCAAAACATGTGACATCTGAGGCATTGTGCTGTGTGATAGAATGGTAACACTTTATTTTAGGGGGTCGAAAATTACCTTGTAATTTCCTATTACAATTACAAGGTAATTTCAACCTTATTTCTAAGAAAGTACGTGATAATTACCACCTTCTTACTAGGCCATTCCCGACGCCTCCGACCAGCTAAAATAAAGTGTGGCCGATGAGACTGCACATTTTAGAGCGGCCCTTTGTTGTGAGCATCTGCTGAGATACAGCTGTGCCTCAGTAGATGCTGCCTCATCAGCATCAGCTGAGGCACAGCTGTATCTCAGCCTTGATAGGCCACACCTGTCAGGTGGACGGATTCTCAGCAAAAGACAAGTGCTCACTAATACAGATTTAAACACATTTGTGAACCAATTTTGAGAGAAATAGACCTTTTGTGAACACAAAAAAGTCTTAAGTTGTTTGATTTCAACTCGTGAAAAATTGGAGCAAAAACAAAAGTGTTACGTTTATATTTTTGTGCAGTGTATATAATCTTAACACAAAAAGTAAGGAAATGTGTGTTTGGTAGGTTATGTCTTTGTTGTAACAATGCTTCTTGGCAGGACATCTTCTATCAGGCAGCTGATGGTCAGCACCTGGGGTACCAGAAGCTCAACACAAGAGTCAATAGCAACAGCAAAATAAGCTGTTTGCATTGGCAGAGAAGATTTGGCAAATGTTTCATGGGCGCCACCCACATACTGAGCTCTGCTGCTCACCCCACAAATGCATGTTCCTTACACATGTGGCCCCATTTAAAAGGCAAATAAACAGGCTTTCCAACGGTATAAGATTTATTGCCAAGAAGCATTGTTACAACAAAGAAATAATCTACCACACACATTTCCTTACTTTTTGTGCTAAGTATATATATATAGAGAGAGAGGGGGGGAGGGGGGGACCCCCTCTGGAGCTTGTTCTTTTGTTTGTTTGTTTGTTTGTTTGTTTGTTTCGAACGTTAGAAAAATTTGAAATGTATAATAAAAGAGAACAAAAGAGAAAAAAAATTAAAACAAGCAAGCAATATCCTCATCAAACACGTGTTTTAAATCTCGGCAGTTGGAAAAGCAGGGGGCAGAAGTTAAAACCCTTTCTAGTCCTCCCCCCTTCTCCTGTTTTAGCATTTCAACAGTGAAGCGTGTGATTTAAATGAAACCTCAGTCTTCTGCCACCAGTGAGCATGGCGTCTATCTAGCAAACCACACAAAGATCCTTCACTCAGCACGACAAGGACGCAGCAAGAGCAGAGCAACACCAGAACCACTCAGGAACAACCCACGGGAGAAGTCCCGGCTCCATCCCATATCTGCTCCACATGTTGCTCTAAAGAGTCTTTTACATGTGATCACTGACTCACATGCTTTCATCTCATCCCTGCAGCTTCTCCATATATCCTGACACCTGTGGGGTGACACAGTGATATTTTGCGTTTGTCCTTACTGGGTTGTGTTGAAGCGTACATCTTCCTCTCAGGTCCTAAGTACTTTCCCTCAGCTGGAACAGCCCCTGCATACCGCTGGCTCCTTCAGGACTTCACACTTTGCACGTGATCTGAGCACTTCCACAGTCCACCGGATCTTTGAATTGTAGCGTTCCTAGTTTGATAAAGACTTGGTTTGTTGGTTCTCTGCAGTTGGCCTTGTTTACTATCCTTATGGCTCTTTTTTGAATAATAAAGATTAAATCGGTGTTCAAGGTATTGAGTGAATACCCAAGAAAAAATATTGAAAGAATTTTTGTACTCCTAATATCTATTTTTAGTTGTTTTTATTCACTGAACTAATAGTGATAATTTGTAGATCATCGTTATAAAGTTGGACAAATCTGTGCTGCCAAACAGTGGGTTAATATAACGGAACGGAAATGGACCAATCACAATCTTCCTTCCGACGGTATCTGGGCGAATCAGCGGCTCCCCCGTGCCAGGACCTCCGGTAGCTGTAAGCGAATGCCTGTGTAGTTCAAGTCAAAGTCGACGTGAATTTGATTTTGACAGTTGTCTTAGCCAATCACATTGTGTTGAGCTGTGGGCGGGACAATATCCCGACATCTTCCGGGTATTGGCGAATTTGATAAGCGACCAGCGAAGGTAGTGAGTGAGTGAGCGAGCAAGGGGGGAGAGGAGACGGCAGGACGACAACAAAGGCTTTAGAGGGCCGCGACATGGCGGGAGTTAGTCAAGAAGAAGACCGCGTGGCTGAATTAATAGGAACTCCATTTTCTAGATTGCCTTTTCAGGAAAAACTAGAAATGATCCAGGAGGTCGACCATCACCCGCCTTGCCAGGACTGGTGCAAGCTACCAAGCGCTACCAGAGGCATTTTCAAGCTAGCAGCTACAGTGGCTATCCGTGGCTAACGGGCAGCCTGCGCACCAACATGCTGCACTGCTGGGACCGCTTGCTCCCCAACCCGGACAGGGGCCCTGGTCCAGCACGGGACTTACTCTGCTGAGTTGCTTCACTACGCTTGCTCCCCAACCCGGACAGGGGCCCTGGTCCAGCACGGGACTTAATCTGCTGAGTTGCTTCACTAAAGCAGCTCCGGAACATCAGTCCGCTTCCCGGTTCTCCGAACGCATTTGCAGCTGAGTGAGCCACAGCGGAGAGACCGCTGCACACAACCAGAAGGTGAGCATGCGCAGAAGTACATATGTCGCCAGACTAACTTCCGGTTGGTCACAGCAGCGTATGACTTGACCATCAGACCGAAACAGTTTCAGCCAGACGGCGAAACAAGAAAGTTTTTGTTTTTCTAAACATCCATTAATTGTGTAGTCGCACCGGTGCTGCCTTTGAGAAAAATCACTCGCACCTTGAACAAAAATGGTCGTAAAATGTCTGGAGTCAGCCTTGATCCTCATCCTCACTGAAGATTCACCTCTATTTTCAGTGAGGATCAAATCGTTTCAGAGCAAATTAATTCAATTTCACAATATTACATTCACTTTCAAGATTATTGGAATTCAGTTCAAAACTAATAAATTCAATTTCAAATTGTGCTGTTCAGATTCAGTTTTTCAATGTAATTATTCAAGTTAAACAATACAAATTCAAATTGTGTGATTCAAATTCCGTTTTTTTAATGCAATTATTTTCAAGTTGAGCATTTCAAATTCAAATATAAATGATTCAAATTCAGGTTCTAGTGACACATATCTCTGCCCATAGGTGAGACGGAACAGGGAGATTTTGGAACAGCTCATCCACACTGTGGTGTTTTTGGGGGAAGCAGGAAGCATCGTTTAGAGCAGTGGTTCTCAACCTTTTTGGGGTCCTGGACCCCCTGCGTATTTTTGATCTACCCTGAGGACCCCTCCACCTGATCTTGGGGGAGGGGGGTTGCAATTTGATAGAAACAGTAGAAACTGCATTTTAAATTGCATTATAGCATTTATTCACTCTTTGGGGCAAAAATAAGAGCTTTCAGTTGTAACTTAGATATAGTTAACAAAACAGAATTCTTATGCAGTAACTTTCAGATATATGTAACAAAACAGAATATGTATTCAGTAACTTTCAGATATATGTAACAAAACAGAATATGTATTCAGTAACTTTCAGATAGATGTAACAAAACAGAATTCTTATGCAGTAACTTTCAGATATATGTAACAAAACAGAATATGTATTCAGTAACTTTCTGATATATGTAACAAAACAGAATATGTATTCAGTAACTTTCAGATATATGTAACAAAACAGAATATGTATTCAGTAACTTTCAGATATATGTAACAACAGAATTTTTATGCAGTAACTTTTAACAATGCAAGCGGGAGCGAGATCTCTTATTAAAATACAATAAACACTTGTGAAACAGATGTAATTAGGGCATACAAAATATGTTTTACCCATCTCAGTGGCCTGGCAGCGTTTTTCACATAAACACACGAAATTATTGGATGACATATGCCAGTGCTGACTACCAAGAGTTGCCCCACCACTGTGGACATATTCATCTGGCTTGGTCAACACAGTGTACGAGAGGAGAGAAGAGCTACGAGAGGTTTTTGAGCACATTGTAGATCATCACGAGGACTTTGGTGCTGACAGTGTTTGCTGTGCAGATGGGCATGTCAACCTTATGTCCAGCTTCAAGTTCTATTTCCTTCTGGCTACCTTCAACTCCATCTTTGCACACTCGGATGTTCTGTTTGACGTTCTGCAGACTCAAGTGTTGGACATGCAGTTTTTTCTGAAAAGGATTAGTGACTTTTGTGACACCATTGAGAGGGAGAAGGTGCGCTTCTATGCCATCTATGAGGAAACAGTTGGTGAGACTGGGGTACCCAGAAGACGGAAGGCTGGAGCACAGTATGATGTGTGCACTCATTACCAACAACTAACTACACAGTGGGATAATGGACAACCTACACACACAGGTGAGAAACAGGTTCAAAGACCACAAGAGACTTGTTTCTTGCACTACTAGACCCACAACAGTTTACTGCATATAGGCAGAGCTTCCCCCAACAGCTCTCTGCAGTCTGGAGGAAAGTTATGGAGCCACTTCGACATATCCCATCTGAAGACTGAGCTATGTGTAATGTACGCTATGTCTGACTTGGAAGGACAGAGCCCTTCTGATCTCCTCTACATTGTCCGGCAAAAGGGACTGACAGAAAGTATGCCCCGACTCCATCTTCTTACTTGCCTGGTCTTCACCATGCCTGTGTCCACAGCTTCTGTGGAGAGAACATTCTCAGCACTGAAAAGGATAAAAACGTACACAAGAAGCAGCACTGACAGGCTCGTCTGTCAGCCTGGGCTTTACTCTCAGTTGAGAAAGAACTTCTTATGGAGTTGAAGTTAAAGGACAAACTGTACGACCCAGCAATTGCACACTTTGTTAAAAAGGATCGTAGGATGGACTTTGTTTTCAAGTGATCTTCATTTGGTGAGTACGCAGCTTTTTTCAATAACCGGCTGGTTTTCTCTATTTTTATTCTACATTGAAATCATGCAACTTTTGCTGACGTCTGCTGTTCTAATTAGGCATCTGTAAATTATGTTTAGTGTGTTTGTAAACGACTGATCAGAGGGGTACACTAGAAGCTGGATTATACGTTTTTCCGGAATCACCTTTGTGTGTTGTGAAGGCAGTTGGGGCAAAGAAACCTTTAATATGCTGAAGTTCCATGTGACAGGTCTCTGGCTATTATTGTTATTGACATGTTTGATTTTTGATTTTTGTTTTTATTGCCACACGTGGTCCTACTGAAGGCCCAGGGTCGCGGGCCACGGTTCACCACTGATATATATACACTACCGTTCAAAAGTTTGGGATCACCCAAACAATTTCGTGTTTTCCATGAAAAGTCACACTTATTCACCACCATATGTTGTGAAATGAATAGAAAATAGAGTCAAGACATTGACAAGGTTAGAAATAATGATTTGTATTTGAAATAAGATTTTTTTTACATCAAACTTTGCTTTCGTCAAAGAATCCTCCATTTGCAGCAATTACAGCATTGCAGACCTTTGGCATTCTAGCTGTTAATTTGTTGAGGTAATCTGGAGAAATTGCACCCCACGCTTCCAGAAGCAGCTCCCACAAGTTGGATTGGTTGGATGGGCACTTCTTTGAGCAGATTGAGTTTCTGGAGCATCACATTTGTGGGGTCAATTAAACGCTCAAAATGGCCAGAAAAAGAGAACTTTCATCTGAAACTCGACAGTCTATTCTTGTTCTTAGAAATGAAGGCTATTCCATGCGAGAAATTGCTAAGAAATTGAAGATTTCCTACACCGGTGTGTACTACTCCCTTCAGAGGACAGCACAAACAGGCTCTAACAGGTACTATTTAATGAAGATGCCAGTTGGGGACCTGTGAGGCGTCTGTTTCTCAAACTAGAGACTCTAATGTACTTATCTTCTTGCTCAGTTGTGCAACGCGGCCTCCCACTTCTTTTTCTACTCTGGTTAGAGCCTGTTTGTGCTGTCCTCTGAAGGGAGTAGTACACACCGGTGTAGGAAATCTTCAATTTCTTAGCAATTTCTCGCATGGAATAGCCTTCATTTCTAAGAACAAGAATAGACTGTCGAGTTTCAGATGAAAGTTCTCTTTTTCTGGCCATTTTGAGCGTTTAATTGACCCCACAAATGTGATGCTCCAGAAACTCAATCTGCTCAAAGAAGTGCCCATCCAACCAATCCAACTTGTGGGAGCTGCTTCTGGAAGCGTGGGGTGCAATTTCTCCAGATTACCTCAACAAATTAACAGCTAGAATGCCAAAGGTCTGCAATGCTGTAATTGCTGCAAATGGAGGATTCTTTGACGAAAGCAAAGTTTGATGTAAAAAAAATCTTATTTCAAATACAAATCATTATTTCTAACCTTGTCAATGTCTTGACTCTATTTTCTATTCATTTCACAACATATGGTGGTGAATAAGTGTGACTTTTCATGGAAAACACAAAATTGTTTGGGTGATCCCAAAATTTTGAACGGTAGTGTATATATTTTTTCTTTTCCTATAAACAGGATTGTTAATGTCCTTCTTGAATATGTGGGCAGAAAATGTTATGTTCTTCAGATGTACAAACTAATTGATATGTTCATCCAAAGCAGCATGCAGTCTCCAGGGAAGCAGCATGCAGTCTCCAGGGAAGCAGCATGCAGTCTCCAGGGAAGCAGCATGCAGTCTCCAGGGAAGCAGCATGCAGTCTCCAGGGATACAGCATGCAGTCTCCAGGGAGGCAGCATGTAGTCTCCAGGGAGGCAGCATGTAGTCTCCAGGGAAGCAGCATGCAGTCTCCAGGGATACAGCATGCAGTCTCCAGGGAGGCAGCATGCAGTCTCCAGGGAAGCAGCATGCAGTCTCCAGGGAAGCAGCATGCAGTCTCCAGGGAGGCAGCATGTAGTCTCCAGGGAGGCAGCATGTAGTCTCCAGGGAAGCAGCATGTAGTCTCCAGGGAAGCAGCATGCAGTATCCAGGGATGCAGCATGCAGTCTCCAGGGAAGCAGCATGCAGTATCCAGGGATGCAGCATGCAGTCTCCAGGGAAGCAGCATGCAGTCTCCAGGGATGCAGCATGCAGTCTCCAGGGAGGCAGCATGCAGTCTCCAGGGAAGCAGCATGCAGTCTCCAGGGAGGCAGCATGCAGGCTCCAGGGAAGCAGCATGCAGTCTCCAGGGAGGCAGCATGCAGTCTCCAGGGAAGCAGCATGCAGTCTCCAGGGAGGCAGCATGCAGTATCCAGGGAGGCTAAGCAGCTAACTTCAGTCCTGCCACAGCAGTGATCCCTGCCACTCGCTGCAGTCTTGGCTCTCATTATTCAGTTGGATGGGTGAAGATTCTGATTCTGATTCTGATTGCCCACTGCGTTCAGGAAAGACAGGGCCCAACCCGAAGCTCCAGCTGACAGGGCCCGACTTGAAGTTCCAGCAGTGTTTCTTTGTGTGTCTTTTATTGTTTGAGTGCGCTAGAGAGAGAGAGAGAGAGAGAGAGAGAGAGAGAGAGAGAGAGAGACAAAGATTGAAAGAGAGAGACCTCAACAGCGGAACTGGCAGAAGATGTCTCCAGGTCACAATGGCAGTGAAGGTGGATGAAGGCTGCAACAGAGGGTGGTCCCCAATCGTCTTGGTTCTCCATGCCATTGGACACTGGCCACCCCCTGCCAAGGACTGCGTGTTGGCTGCAGGTGCATCAGCCACTCCACGTAAAAAGCTGTCACGCACAGGCGTCCTCCTGTTATGCAGCTGCAGGATCGACCTCTACACCCACCTGAAGACCCAGAGGGAGGACGGTCATACTCGACCCCGAGCGACCGCCAATGATGATTTGTGTGTGTGTGTGTGTGTGTGTGTGTGTGTGTGTGTGTGTGTGTGTGTTATTGTACACACCACTGACTTGGAGCTCAGGGTGTTTTTGTGTTGTCCCATTTTCAAAGCGAATCCTTCTCACGTTTGGGGTAATTTACACAAATCCAGTCCCGCGTCTGCGTGGGTTTCTCGCACCATCAAAAAGACGTGTGCATGTTTACCCGCGTGTACAAACCCACTGGTACACACTCATGTTGGTGTAAACAAGTCTCCATCTCAGGTTGACAGCAGGAGGTGATGGTACCTCCCTCTCCTGTGTGAACTCAGCTCAGCTCTGTCTCCTCCTCCTAACCTCCCCTGACTCCTCATGTCAAGCCCTCCGGGAGAGCCAGGGGGTCTGACAGTGGTGAGGTACTATTATGGATGGCAGAAGGTCCAGCGATCCGGGCCCGCTGAGACCCGAATGCTGACCACAGTCCAGGGGTGGACTAATGTAATGTGGGGGAACGGGGATGGTGTGTGTGTGTGTCTGTGTGTGTGTGTGTGTGTGTGTGTGTGTGTGTGTGTGTGTGTGTGTGTGTGTGTGTGTGTGTGTGTGTGTGTGTGTGTGTGTGTGTGAGAACATGCTCATGCTACTGGGTATGCACTCTCGTGCATGCTGAGTGTGTGTCTCTCTCTTTGTGTTTGCTCATGCATATGCATGTCCGGCTGCTTGTGTGTGTTTGTGTGTGTTGTGTTGTGTGTGCTTGCTCATGCATATGCATGTCCGGCTGTGCTGAACACATGAGCGTGTGTGTGTGTGTGTGCAGGAACCTGTGAGATGATCATGGCTGAGGTTGTTTGTGTAACTGTGTCTCCCTGACACGAGTCAGCTGGTTATTATATTCAGGCTCATCTCCATCAGCTCACACACACCCTGTCACTTTGTCACTCAGGTTTAGCTTCTGTCCCAGAGAGTTGGGTTTTTTTTTTTACTTGAATCCATCTTATAGAGATCCAGCTCAGTTTAGAGTCCAGGAACTGGTTTTCATTTTAACCCAAATGTGTTTTGATAATGTTCACAAGCTACCCGAGGGTGCATCCAAGAAACAAAGGAAGGAACAGAGAAGTTGGGCGGTTCGATCTGGGCTTCTCTTGTATCCATCTGTTTTATTTTCGTCATTCTATCATTCCGTCATTCCATCATTCTGTCATTCTATCATTCCGTCATTCCGTCATTCTATCATTCCGTCATTCTGTCATTCTATCATTCCGTCATTCTATCATTCCATCTTTCTATCATTCCATCATTCTGTCATTCCGTCATTCTATCATTCTGTCATTCCATCATTCCGTCATTCCATCATTCTGTCATTCTATCATTCCGTCATTCTGTCATTCTGTCATTCTATCATTCCATCTTTCTATCATTCTGTCATTCTATCATTCTGTCATTCCATCATTCTGTCATTCTATCATTCCGTCATTCTGTCATTCTATCATTCTGTCATTCTATCATTCCGTCATTCCATCATTCTGTCATTCTATCATTCCGTCATTCTATCATTCTGTCATTCTATCATTCCGTCATTCCATCATTCTGTCATTCTATCATTCTGTCATTCCATCATTCCGTCATTCTATCATTCCGTCATTCCATCATTCTATCATTCCATCATTCTGTCATTCTGTCATTCTGTCATTCTGTCATTCCATCATTCTATCATTCCATCATCCTGTCATTCTCATCTTGACTGTATGGAGTCCTCGGCTTGATGAACATTCAGATGTCCAGTCTTAGTTTCCTGAGAGGCTGTTTTGGGAGGGGCAGCAGGTGTTCTCTGGTGTACTGGACAAGTCATCTGGGCAGGGTTGTCAGATGACTCCTGCAGAAATGAAACTGTGATTTGATCCACGGCGCTTGGCGTTTTAATGACGTCATACCGAGCCCTCCCCGCTGCCTGCTGTAGCCATACAGACGCGTGATTCCAGACACAAAAGGAAAACATGGTGTCGCTGAAGCTCTCTGCCTTGTGCAAGAACGTTATGTTTTTGGCTTGAGCAGGTTTGGTCTTGTTACAAACAATGTACCGGTAGTTTGAGCCCCCCCATCCTGAGTCACGTGGACGCTGTGACGTCAGCGCTCCTGCTGAACTCTGCCGGTTGTGCATCATGACTGAGCTCCACGTCCTGTTATCTCCTTCACACGTCACTGCCCACTTTTTACATGCGTTGCATTTGATATGTGAAGGCTGCCGCTAACTGCTGAGGTCTACAGTGCAACAGCGCCATCTAATGCACCAAAGTCTGACGGCTGCAAATGGAGAGACTTCATCCTGTCTCTTCGCCGTCTTCTGAGTCTTTCCGTCTCTCCTGTTACTGTTCTCTGTCTCTGTGTCTCTTCCCTGATTCTCTCCATCGGTCTCTCTACCGCCCCCTCTCCCCCCTTCTTCTCTGTCGCTCTCTGACACCAGGTCTTACTCCTCTGCATCTGTTGCTCAGTCTTTCTCTCTCTACCGCCCCCTCTCCCCCCTTCTTCTCTGTCGCTCTCTGACACCAGGTCTTACTCCTCTGCATCTGTTGCTCAGTCTTTCTCTCTCTACCGCCCCCTCTCCCCCCTTCTTCTCTGTCGCTCTCTGACACCAGGTCTTACTCCTCTGCATCTGTTGCTCAGTCTTTCTCTCTCTCGCCATGGTGGTGTTAAAAATGTCCCTTACCGCAGCACACCTGACAGCTGCTTTAAAGTCCACACAGTCACAGAGGTATTAAGAAGGACAATGTGGCCTAGAGATTTTACCAGGGTTCGTAGGCGGCGGATGATTGACAGTTGACACAAGGCGTGGTGGTGGGTGTGAACGTCATTGACAGCCACGAGAATTGTCCAATCAAATTAGATCAAAAAACATTAAAACAATACCAACTCACTGCCAATAACAGCGGGAGTGTCTGGGGCGCACAGAACTGCGCCCCCTGGAAAACCTGAAGAAACCCGTCAGACAGCAGCCTCAGGTCACCTGCTCGCCAAACGTTTGAGGGCTTACATAAGGTATGGTTTGGCCGGCGCCCCTCACCCAGGAAGTATATCTATTCAGACAGGAAGTATATGTATTCAGACAGGAAGTATATGTATTCAAACAGGAAGTATATGTATTCAGACAGGAAGTATATATATTGAGACAGGAATGAACCAAATACCATTTGAACCAATATGTAATGCTGCTGACAGGCGCTCGCTTACTGAACACACTTTTATTTCATCATTATTAACGTTACACAACTAACTTATATTTAACACGTTAACTACACTTTCACTTCTTGATATTTGAAGGGGGCGGAGCCCTAGCGCCCTCTACTGGCCAGCCGCCACTGACTAATTTTCTCATTCAAGACATGTTCATCACCCCCCCCTCGTCTCCTCTGCGTCCTATCTTCTCATCCACGTTCCTCTGTGTGTGTGTGTGTGTGTGTGTGTGTTTCTTCTCATCCACGTTCCTCTGTGTGTGTGTGTGTGTGTGTGTGTGTGTGTGTGTGTCTCTTCTCATCCACGTTCCTCTGTGTGTGTGTGTGTGTGTGTGTCTCTTCTCATCCACGTTCCTCTGTGTGTGTTTGTCTTCTCATCCACGTTCCACAGTGTGTGTGTGTGTGTGTCTTCTCATCCACGTTCCTCTGTGTGTGTGTGTGTGTGTCTTCTCATCCACGTTCCTCTGTGTGTGTGTGTGTGTGTGTGTTTCTTCTCATCCACGTTCCTCTGTG